>NW_020172473.1:1092693-1217837 GCF_003031525.2 Neophocaena asiaeorientalis asiaeorientalis | reverse complement strand
GGGTGGGGTTTATGGCCCTAATGTTAGAAGAGCGAGAGAGAAAAAAAAAAAAAAAGAACAGGACAATATCTCTTTTGTCTCCTGGAGTGTCCAACCCAGGCTGCTGGCAATCATCAGGGCTGCTGTGTCCCACTCCTACCGAGGTGATACACGCAAGCTGCAAGCTCCTTGACAGCCTAGGACAATATCCTTCATAAACTATTGTTTGCATGTGACACAGGTCAGCAGCATGGACACGGGTACCAGCTGGCATCCATGAAGCTTTCCAGCACAGACGGGCTTCATGCTGAAGGTCCGTGTTTTTACCTTTTCAAGAACCCATCTACTCAGAGAGAAAAATTTCAGATCTGGGCACACTGAGATTCCCTACCTACTCCCACTGAACTCTAGGGCCAGGACTCCAAGTGAAGTCTGTAAACTCTCACCCCATACACGGCTCAGTTTGCTGTATCAGTACCTCCCCTAGATCCTAGAATCTTTAATTCCCTCCATATCACAGGCCACTTCCACATAAACTTTCCTGTATTTCAACACCCCATTCAAATCTTCCTTTCAGGTCTCTTTCTTTAACTATCAAAACACACAAAACCTCCTCTCTCTCTCTCTCTCTCTCTCTCTGAATTCATGCTACAGACATTATCTGTGCAAATCACTGGGTTCCTAACACGCACCTCCTTGTATCATTCATTTTATGAGTACACGCTCTGTCCTCCCACAGGGCTGTATGCTCTTCGGAGGAATTCCCGTGTCTCTCAGTTCTTTGTACCCTTGACAGCACTCAGCACAATTCTTTCACGTGACATATGTACAGTAAATATCTTAGATTGTTTGATTAATAAATAATCACGATTACACTTTCTCCAGGCAGTAGCATATTGTTTTGTGGGAAATATTTTTAGAACGATGGTCAACCACCCTGTGTTTATGCAATAAATATCTGTTATTGCTTTCAATGTGAGGGAACTGGTTCTTAGCACAAGGACTGCCCAAGGGACCCTAGACAGGAAATGATTTACTTGGGGGTAATTTTGTTCTATTGGATTCTAGGATTTTCCATATATAAAGAAGACCTTTCAGGTGCTTTTTTACAATGGAAGGCAAAGATCCTCTAATAGACTTTTAATTTTGAATGTCTGCCCTGCCCATCACCTTTATTTTTTTAAGTTTAATTTAATTTTTAAATTTTATATTGGGTTATAGTTGATTTACAATGTTGTGTTAGTTTCAGGTGTACAGCAAAGTGATTCAATTATACATATATCCATTCTTTTTCAGATTCTTCTCCCGTACAGGTTATTACAGAATATTGAGTAGAGTTCCCTGTTCCCATCACCTTTAAAAACAAAACCAAACACCCTCTTACATATTCTAGAAAAAGCAAGACCGTGCTAATGGAAAAGAATCTGGAAAAGAATATATATATATACACATATATGTATGTGTGTGTGTGTATGTATATATATATATATATATATATAACTGAATCACTTTGCTGTACACCTGAAACATTATAATCAACTATACTTCAATAAAAATAAAAATTAAAAAAATTTTAACAAAGGAGCTGTTGAGAAACTTACCTTGTGGAGTTTTAGGGGGGACAAGAATTGTTGCAGTTAAGGAGAAAGAGGCAGAGAAGTGAAATCCATAAACCTAGAATGTTAATTCAAGTTACTCCATGGAAAGAAAGGAAGCCCGCTAATGGGACTATAGGATAGAAGGTGTGTGTGTGGTTGTGTCTGTGGACATGTGTGTTTAAGACGGGAGAGACTTGAACGTGATTGTGTATTGCAGGGAAGGAGCCAGTGGAGAAGTTGAATTAGAAGCAAGAGAAGAGAGAAGACAATTGATAAAGAGTGGTTCCAGGGGACTTCCCTGGTGGTCCAGTGGCTAAGACACCACGCTCCCAGTGCAGGGCACCTGGCTTCGATCCCTTGTCAGGGAACTAGATCCCCAATGCTGCAACTAAGACCCAGCGTGGCCAAATAAATAAATAAATGTTTTTAAAAAGGAAGAAGAAGAAGAAGAATGGTTCCAGAGGAAGTAGGCATGACTGCGATCAGTAGCACAGAAGCAATAGGCAAAGGAAGGAAGAAACGTGAGTGCCGGGCTGTTCACTCATTGATCTATTGCTTCATTTAACAAATAGAGATTGATGTTTGCCATGTGACAAGAATTGTACTAGGCTCAGAGAATATAACAGTGAGCAAAATGATTGCTCAACATATTCAAGTGAGAGTCAAATGCTAACTAAATATGAAGAGTATGGTGTAGGCAACTCTAAGGCAGGGACCAGGGAAGTCTGCCTGAATATGGAGATCAGAAAGGCTTCCCTGAGTACACACTGAGTCAAGCTGAAAGATGATAGGAATTAACTACTAAAAAAGGAGGTGGGACCCAAGGAGGGGTTGGAACTGGTGGGAAAAACGGCTAGAAAAGCAGGTGGGGGGACTTCTCTGGTGGCACAATGGTTAAGAATCCACCTGCCAATGCAGGGGACACGGGTTCGAGCCCTGGTCCGGGAAGATCCCACATGCCGCGGAGCAACTAAGCCCGTGCGCCACGACTTCTGAGCCTGAGTGCCGCATCTACTGAAGCCCGTGCGCCTATAGCCCGTGCTCGGCAACAAGAGAAGCCACCGCAATGAGAAGCCCGCGCACCGCAACGAGGAGTAGTCCCCACTCGCCGCAACTAGAGAAAGCCCGCGCGCAGCAACGAAGACTCAACGCAGCCAAAAATAAAAATAAATAAAATAAAATAAATTTTAAAAGAACAGAAAATCAGGTGGGGTCAGACCATGCAGGAAATTGTAAGGTCCTAGGTATTTCCTAGGAATCCAGGGAAGAGTTTTCAGCACAAGAATTTACATTTCCAAATGGCCTCTTTGCAGTGTGAAGAACTGGTCTGAGTAGAGCAGCAGTGGATACTGATGGAACCATGGGTTGGGAGAGGTGTCCCAGGAGGAGAACGATGGCAGCTTACTTCAGTGCATGGCAATACAATAAGGGCAAGGATCACTGTCTGCTCAGTCCATGGTTGTAGCCTCAGCTACTGGACCTAGGACATAGTGGGGCTCAATAAATTGTTGTGGAATGAAAATGAATGAATGAATGTGAGCACAAGGGCATAGAGTTGGAAAGTTCCAGGATTTGGGGCTGCTGAGTGAGAGTAGGTGGGTCTAGGTGGTAAGAAAGGCATCAGGTTTCTGGCTTGTGTATCAGTTTTTTTTGTTTTTTAAAAAATTTTAATATTATTTTATCTTTTTTCAGGCTTTTAAAAAAAACTTGCTCCAGTTTGTTTGTTTTCTTTCTTTCTTTATATTTTGGGCTGCTTTGGGTCTTCGTTGCTGCATGCAGGCTTCTCATTGCAGTGGCTTCTCTTTGTTTTGGAGCATGGGCACTAGGCACGCGGGCTTCAGTAATTGTGGCGCACGGGCTTAGTTGCTCCGCAGCATGTGGGATCTTCCCGGACCAGGGATCGAACCTGTGTCCCCTGCATTGACAGGCGGATTCTTAACCATGTTGACGATAGTGGTGTCATTAATTGAAGTTGGGAACACTGCAGGAGTATAAGGTTTGCAGGGAAATCTCACAATTTCAGTTTAGGACAAGCTGAGTTTGAGATACTTTTCAGATATCTAAGAGAACATGTCCCACTGGGCAGTTGTATATACGAGCTTGGAGCTCAGAGAATTCTTGGTAGAGATAGAAATCAAAATGGTGTTATCTAATTTACTATTCATATACAATACCTCTAGGAAATGACTCCGTTTGGCTTTGCGGTAGAAGTATAGTAAAGGTATAAGATTATTGGAATAAAGAAGTTCAAGAACACAGGGGTGTTGGTTGCTGGATGGGACACCCACGTGGATGTTATTTCCCAGGGAGATGATGGGAGTTGAGGTGTGAGAAACAGCATCGGCCATGTGCCAACGTCCTCAGGGACCTGATGAGTGATGGAGAAAACGAAGGAAACAGGCAGAGAAATGGTCCCTAGGGCCACAAAGACCCATGGGTAAAGAGCAGGGCGCTAGGTTGGGTTCTGGAAGACTTGGGCTCCATCTCCTACTAGCTATGCAGCTTGAGCAAGTCGCTTAACGTCCTGAAGCCTCTTTTTCTTTGTGTGCTTAACAAAAAAAAAGAACAAAGAGGAATGTTATTAACCCATCACCTGTCTCTATCTAATAGTGAGAATTAAGGAAAATCATTTTTACATACATATATAATTGAGCACTATTGAATAGTAAAGCAGGGGTGCAATTAGTTTTCACAGAGGGGCTCTAATAAAAGCCCCAAGTATTCGGAAGATAAAAGACACACTGTGAACTTGGTCGGGTTATCCACACTGTCTTCCTGAGGGAAGTCATCCTTGAGCTGGGACTTGAAATAGCAGGTGGTGGATAGGGACCTGTATTTTTAAAAAAAAAAGTTAGGAAAATATTTGAGACAAGAATTAGCAAGTCACAGATTGACCCTAAAGTAAAAATTTAATTGAAGGCAGAGTGTAAATAAATAAAGTCTAAATAAAAGCTATAGATGGGCTACTGCTTTTTTTTTTAATAAATGATCCAACATGGTTATATTCTCCGAAGTACAGAAAACGTGTAGCTATTCTTTTCAGTATAAAGCAGATGTTAAATCTATTTTATTCAGGAAAGGAGGATATAAGTGTAATTATCCATGTGTCAGAGTAATAGGAAGGGAGTTTGTAGCACCTGTGTGTACAGCACAGACTAAGAAGACAGTATGAGGAGCTAAAACACCGTGCAGCACCCTGCCCAGACCTTCTCCCGAAACTCTGCCCCGCATCAGACACTTTGGATTTTGGTGAAAACATATTCCATAACTAGCTATCTTTGGAGGCCCTAATTCACTAAGGCACCCCAAATTAAAAGGCTTTTTGGGGACTTCCCTGGCAGTCCAGTGGTTAGGACTCCGAGCTTCCACTGCAGGGGGCATGGGTTCAATCCCTGGTTGGGGAACTAAGATCCCACAAGCCACGCAGGGTGGCCAAAACAACAACAAAACAAACAAAAAAGGGCTTTTCATTTCTTCCTTGTGGTATCTGAGTTGTTCCCACAAGATGCAAAATTAGTAGGATGGACATGGTACATTTTAGTCCCCAAAAGAATTCAGTTTTGCTCTAGTATTTTCTATGCTTGTACTGTACTTGCTTTTAAAGCAAACCTACTGCAGTAGTGGTCCCTCCCCACTGACCTGTGGCCACTTGCAGTGTTGCGTCAGCACGATAGAGCAGAGTGGTAGGTGGGGTTCTAAAGAAGATCCCCAGAAAGTTCTGTTCTCTGGCTATTCAAATAAATGCTAATCTAGGTGCTGCAGTAAAGGGACTTTGCAGATGGAATTAAGGTTACTAATCAGCTGACCTGGAAATAGAGAGATTAACCTGGAAGTCGTTGCCTTTGCAGTTTTCTTTCAGTCTTTCAAATTATGTCATTTATTGTCTGTGTGACCTTCAACAAGTTACTTTACTTCTCTGTGGCTCAGTTTTCTCAACTGTAAAATGGGAATGATAAGAAATAGTACCTACCTCATAGGCTGGTTGCGAAGACTAAATGAATTAATAGAGGTAAAGGTTTGGGAAGGTGCTTAGCACATAGTAAGTTCTCAATAAATATTAGCTCTTATTGTGGTACATATATACAATGGAGTATTACTCAGCCATAAAAGAGAATGAAATATTGCCATTTGAAGCAACATGGATAGACCTAGAGATTATCATACTAAGTAAGTAAGTCAGACAGAGAAAGACAAATATCATATGATATTGCTTATATGCAGAATCTAAAAAATGAGATGCAAATGAACTTATCTACAAAACAGAAACAGACACACAGACATAGAAAAAAACTTATGGTTACCAAAGGGGAACGGGGGCAGAGGGATAAATTAGGAATATGGGATTAACAGATACATACTACTATATATAAAATAGATAAACAGCAAGAACCTACTGAATAACACAGGGAACTATATTCAATATCTTATAATAACTTATAATGGAAAAGAATCTGAAAAAGAATATATATATAAACATATAACTGAATCACTTTGCTGTACACCTAAAATTAGCACCATATTGTAAGTCAACTATACTTCAATAAATAAAGAAATAACAATTCTATAAAGATGTTAGTTATCACTAAGGAAAAATTTGTTACTCTGTCCCCCTATAATTACCTAAAAATAATCAAGGAGGTGAGAAGTCCCTTTGTTTCTCAACCTTCCTGCCTCTGCAAATTTGTACTCGGGCCTCTCACTGTCGTGGCCTCTCCCGTTGCGGAGCACAGGCTCCGGACGCGCAGGCTCAGCGGCCATGGCTCACGGGCCCAGCCGCTCCGCGGCATGTGGAATCTTCCCGGACCGGGGCACGAACCCGCGTCCCCTGCATCGGCAGGCGGACTCTCAACCACTGTGCCACCAGGGAAGCCCTGCAAATTTTTTTAATGCAGAGACTTCTCAGGTAATATGTATCTGGACTGTAACCAGCTATACTCAATTCACCACAGACATGAAAGCAAAGTATAATTTGTTTTATTTTTTTAACTTTTTAAAAAATATTTTATTTACATTCTATGAAATCAAGAGGAGACCTAGGCCTCTCGGCTGAAATCTAAGCCTTAATTTAATTGTCCAGCAAGACAAATAGCAGGATTAAAATAAGCTAAGAAGAATAATAATAAAGCCTATTACTTATATAGAGATAAACGCTGGGCTAAGTGATTTATATTTTATTTCATTTAAAGCTCCAACAAGTCCATCAAGCAGGAGCAGTCATCCCTGTGATAAGCATGAGGAAACAGAGACTTAGGGAAATTAAGTAACTTGCCTGAGGTTAAACAGCTCCCAGTGGCAGAATTGGGATTAAGACAAGTTATTGGGGACGTCCCTGGTGGCGCAGTGGTTAAGAATCTGCCTGCCAATGCAGGGACACGGGTTCAACCCCTGGTCCAGGAAGATCCCACATGCCGCGGAGAAACTAAGCCCAAAACTACTGAGGCCCACGAGCCACAACTACTGAAGCCCGTGCGCCTAGAGCCCGTGCTCGGCAACAAGAGAAGCCACCGCAATGAGAAGCCCGCGCACCGCAATGAAGAGTAGCCCCCGCTCACCGCAACTAGAGAAAGCCCACGTGTAGCAACGAAGACCCAACGCAGCCAAAATTAAATAAATTTATTTTTAAAAAGTCCTCATACTGCTTAATAAATAAGTAAATTTATTAAAAAAAGACGTTATTGAACACAATGCCTTCTATTTATCTATAATTTCATCGCATTCTCTATAATTGTAGAAATCTTTAAATATGTTTATTCTTTCAAAATGTAACAGATTTAAGTCTTTAGCAGAAATTTTATAATATAAAACATTTCTCTTTCTATGAACTGGTGACTTTATATGTTTCTGTTTCCTGCTACTTTTAATTCACATATGAGCTCATTTAAGAACTATTTGTAGCCACACACATAGATTTTTTTCCCTTAGTGTCTTTTTCATTAACATTTCCAACTTAATTCTTCTCCAACATATTTTTTCCTTTCCTCTTTCTTTCCCATCTGATCTTTCTCTTTTACAGGCTATAGTATGAAGCTACGGTATATTCCTATTGATCGTGTTCATCTAAAGGACTTTTTACTTTCTGTTCTTAGTTTGTTTTTTGCGGTACGCGGGCCCCTCACTGTTGTGGCCTCTCCCGCTGCGGAGCACAGGCTCCGGACGCACAGGCTCAGCGGCCGTGGCTCACGGGCCCAGCCGCTCCACGGCATGTGGGCTTCTCCCGGACCGGGGCACGAACCGGTGTCCTCTAGCATTGGCAGGCGGATTCCCAACCACTGCGCCACCAGGGAAGCCCAAGCCTTCTTGAGAGACAGTATTGTGTAATGGTTCAGAGCCAGAATATTGGAGCAAGACCCCAGTTCTGCTCCTTACGAACTTCTTGACCTTCATTTCTCTGTGCCTTTTTTGCTTTATCTGTAAAATGGAAACAAAACTGGAACAACCATTAGGGCTGTTTTGAAGATTCTTTTGAGGATTAACTGACACAGTATATGTAAAGTACTTATGGAGGACTTACACTTATATAAATATTAGCTATTATTATTACTATTTCTGGAAACTGTAATATCTAATGGAACAATTTGAAAATCTCTACTCCAATGAACTGAAATATTTATCACGTCGCTCTATGTTCCTAGGCTAGGCAAGAGGGCTTGCAGGGAGTTTCAGCAGTGTATTTATATCAAATACTTTTTTGATTTCTGGTTGTGTAGAAGCCACAGAACAACAAATATTAATCAAAGTTCACTATTCATGGAAGTCATTAAGCTGAGTGATTTGACCTATAAATTCCTTCATTCCTCATTCTTCTATTTCTTCTCCTCCATCTCTGTGCCCCATTTTCCCTCTTTCCTCCCCTGTCTCATCTCCCCTTTTGCATTTCTTTGATTGTAATCTCTTAAATCTGTGCTAAATTGTTCCCTGTATTGAAGCTGGGAAATTAGGGACCTCTACAAAGGTAATATTGAAAGCACATTTAGTGAGTCTGATGTTATAACCAGGAAATTAAACTTCGAAGTTGTTAAGAATAATGCTTGACATTATTTTCCTTATTCGTAACTGTGGAAAAATGAGTAGTCTACTTCAAACATGGCCACATTTGACTACCGAGGAAGTTGCTTTTCTTTCCAAGGTTTGCAAATCTGGATGTATTTATATTAAGGCGTTTCATTTCATCTTAGTTTCCTACCGGCTACAATTCAAACAGAACACATAATGTATTTGCTCTCCTTTATGAGAAAACCGTCCTCCTCACATACTATGATCCCAACGTGCTTTTATTTTAGGGCTTTAAAACCAACCTAATGGGGACTTCCCTGGTGGCGCAGTGGTTAAGAATCTGCCTGCCAATGCAGAGGACTTAGGTTTGAGCCCTGGTCCGGGAAGATCCTACGTGCCTTCGAGCCCTGGTCGGTGAAGATCCCACGTGCCACAGAGCAACTAAGACTGTGCGCCACAACTACTGAGCCTGAGTGCTGCACCTACTGAAGCCCTCGCGCCTAGAGCTGGTGCTCTGCAACAAGAGAAGCCACTGCAACGAGAAGCCCACACACTGCAGTGAAGATCCAACGCAGCCAAAAGAAAAAAATTAAAATTAAATAATAAAAGAAATAAAGAATTATGTGAATCACTAAATAAATAAATAAAATCAACCTAATGATTGGAGGTGCAATAGAAGAGTTTTTCTTCTTCTGCCAATGGTATAATTTGTATTGTCTAGATTTTAAATATATTTCTAGGTACTTGAAACTATAGATGGAAACTACCATTGGGGATGAAAAGGACAGTTTAAGGTTCCATTATAAGGACGTGATATCACAATTTAAAATGTTATTTCTTGGTTTTTAAATGGCTCTCAAATTTGAATGTTATTTTTGTATTCCCAGTTCTTTTCGCACATATGGAACACAGCAGTAGTTATGTTGCAACTAGAAAAAAAAAAAACTGGAAGGCAGTGATATGTTATAATCACCAGAAGAAGAGTAACCCAGAAGAGTGCATATGGGGAAAACATAGTATGTAGCACCATCACAGCATCCTTTATACATTAAGATAGGTTTTAGCTATCTAGCTCTAGGAAGTATACCAGAAAAACTCGGGCTTATTCACTCACTCAGTACTTTTTTTGAGAGCTCTTTGTGGTAAGGGCAAGCTTGCAGTGAGATGATGAATTAGAAAAAATAGAATAAAAAGAGAAAACCTCCATGTCTTCAGGGACTTGCCCTGTAGTTCACTTAATGATGAATTTATTAATTTCTTTGCAGTTTTCCATCTCAATTAATTAGCCCAACTATATTCTGTAAGCCCACATCTGTGCTGGGAATTAAAAGAACAGAAGTAGGACCCAGTCTCTACCTGTAAGAGAAAATGAGAATATAGTCTGGGATATTATATCATTAAGTCCTAGAGGTTTTTTGTTCTTTCCATTCAAGGTTCCCAAATCCATCTCACCTCAAGGGAAGAGATGGTGTCTCATTCACTTTATTTTTTCGATACCTAACGCTGTGTCTGACACATGGTAAAGATTCAGTAAAGGTTATGTTGAAAGAAGAAACACATTTTTTCAAAAATCCAAGGCTACGTCTGGCGAACATCTCATTTCCCAGGCACTCTTCCAGTATTATGCAGAGTTGAAAGTCTTCTCTGGCTTTTGACGTAACTACTCTTGATAAAAAATTAGAATACCTATTACCAAATGTTAGCAAATATCTGACCGTGATCACCATTATTTATTACCTAAAATGCCTCGTTTTCTTACAAACCATTTTTAAGTCTGGAAATTATAGAAACCAGAAGAAATATGATTCCAATTCTAATTTAATCTCCTGTCTGTCCTCTGATCCCTTAATAGTATGAAAATCTGGTTTGCTTTGGTCACATACTGCCAGGTTCAGGAAAATACACACCAAGTTTCTGAACATGGGTAAATCTATAAAAAGATTTTCTGCTTCCATGGCCTGTACAGAACTGATATTGATTGTTTAAAGGTTGAATTGTTACAATTTAATACAGTTACCACTTTTTTCCATGAATTTAATGGAGCCTGCAAGAGGAACCAGATGACTATGTAGAAAGATGTGTATCCTCTTTACGAGTGTGGGTGATGTCTCAGAAGGTAAGCAAAGCTTTATGTGAGTTGCAACCCCCCATGTCTGCCTGCTGATGCCTGATGGGGTGGGGACTTAGGAAAGATGGAATGAGTTGGAGCTGACAGTTGGCCCCCAGGGACTGAGACACCCAGGATCTCAGGGAATGAGGTTCACCTCTCAACATGTTTGCATTGCTCTGTTTGGCAAACCCAGTCTGAGGGGAGAAAGACAAAGGTATCCCAGGGGATACTGACTGCAGATCACACGGTCAAGGGTGGCTACCGAATCCTCCTGTTAATTTCTGATTTCGTACTCCCACTGGGCTCTTTTGAAAGGGGTCCATATACTTCTCTCAAGGACAGACATGAAACTTTGTTTTAACTTAATTAATTGTTGAGGAATGAAACAGTTCCACAATCCCTTAGCTAACGCCCTTGGGACTACAATTCAGTCTGTCCTTTTTTGGATTTTATGTTATATAACATCCCCGACAGGACCTGAGGCAGAACCCAGCAATCAAACACATGAATACTTCTTCTTCACTGAAATGCACGAGCATTTGCACTAAGTGGAATAAAGATTACAAGTGGTCTCATGCTATTTCGGGCCAGATTTTGTCACCAGATGAATTGTGAAAAACTTTGAGATTTCATATAATTTGGGGCTTTGGAATTGCAAGTAAGGGATGGGAGAGCACTCAGCCCCTCCACACCTCTCACATTACCCCAGCCCTCTGCTTCACCCACCTCACCCCACCCCACTGCTGCTGTGGTACATGGTTCAGAATATTCTAAAGCATAGTCGTTGGTCTTATGCCTGCTTTGCCAGGAATTTACCGGAATGATGAAGGGGCCTCATCGTTTTGCTGTATCCAGGAAGTCCTCATGTGGGATTCAGTTCTTATGGGTCAGGAATGTGGGGGACGGTCCCTTTCTCTTCCGTACAAATCTGTTGTGTGGTTTTCTCGAGCATTCCAGTGTATTGAAAAACCAAAGGTCTGCAGTGAGGTGGTGGTTCCCCATCCAAAGGACAGGAAAGGCACCGAGCAGAGGTACCAGCATATGCCAAGGCCCTGGGGTACAAACACAGAGTGATTTTGAGGGATTGCAAGTAGTTCCATGGGGCTGGAGCTAAGGATGGACACAGGGACAGGGCATGACTAAGGATGGATGTAAGGTCAGGGCAGAAGAAGAGAAAGGCAATGTAGAGAAGGTGGCCTTGGACATCGTATAAAATGAGCCTTTATTGGAAAGAGTGCGAGTGCCCTTGAGGTTTTAAGAAGGTGAAGGACATGATGAGATGTGTGTTATTTTGGGGATCCTCAGTTGTATCACTGAGGATGTGCCATGAGATGCATCACAAGAAAGGGCTTCTGGTTCTGCCACTCACAAACCAGGGGACTTTGGGAAAAATTATTAATTCACTGATTTATAATCATGGACAAAAAATTATTTTTAATAGGGTGCCAAATAATTTGTTACTGATTATATTAGTCAGAGGTTCTCCAGAGAAATACATAATATATAAAATAGAGTATATCTATTATGTAATAAGAGTATATATAATATGTTATATGTAACAATATAATATATAATAATGAGTATATATAATTATATATAATGAGAGAGAGAGAGAGAGACTTATTTTAGGGAATTTGCTCACGTGATTTTGCCCGTGGGCAAGTCCAAAATCTGCAGGGTAGGCTGGCAGGCTGGAGACCCAGAGAACGGTTGCTGTTGTGACTTGAGTCCAGAGGGAGTCTTCTGGTAGCATTTCCTCTTCTTTGGGAGATCTCAGTCTGTTTTCTCTTAAGTCCTTCAACTGATTGAACGTGGCCCATCCACATTACAGAGGGAAATCTGCTTTAGCAAAAGTCTACTGATTTAAATGTTAATGTGGTATGTATACAATGGAATATTACTCAGCCATAAAAAAGAATGAAATGATGCCATTTGCAGCAACATGGATGGACCTAGAGATGATCATACTGAGTGAAGTGAGTCAGACAGACAAAGACAAATATCATATGATACTGATTATACGTGGAATCTAAAAAAAAAGATACACATGAACTTATTAAAAAACAGAAATAGACTCACAGACATAGAAAACAAACATGGTTACTAAAAGGGAAAAGGGGGGGATAAATTAGGAGTTTGAGATTAACATACACACACCACTGTATATAAAATAGATAACCAACAAGGACCTACTGTAGAGCACAGGGAACTATACTCAGTATTTTGTAATAACCTATAAGGGAAAAGAATCTGAAAAAGAATATGTGTATTTTATATATATATATATATATATATACATACATATATGTGTGTGTATATATATATATATATATATATATACACACACATATATATATGTATATATATATATATATATATATATACACACACATATATATATGTATATATATATATATATATATAAAACGGCATCACTTTTCTGTACACCTGAAACTAACACAACATTGTAAATCTATTATACTTCAATTAAAAAAAAGTATCAGAAAAAAATGTTAATCTCTTATAAAAGAATGCCTACACAGACATCTAATCCAAAATATTTGGGTACCTTGGTCTAGCCAAGCTGACTCAAAAAATTTCACCACCACACCAGTAATAGTTGAACTGTCAGAGTTTGCATGCATATTACTTTTATCAGTAAAAGAGAGGAGTTGTCCATCCACCTCGCCTTTGCATTTCCAATACAGTTGAATGGGACCACAGCTTGTCTGGAATACCCTTGAGTGTATGCTGGAAAAAGTTGGCTCTGGTATTGGAAGGGTCAAACAAGGGATCTGCACCTTGTATTGCCTTCTGTGGAGATCCCTGTGGGCCTCAGCCCCTTTCTGAGGAATTTCTTACACTTTGGTCAAAATTCTGTATACCAAATGCCCTACTACCCTGGAAAAGTGGATTTACCTGTGCTGGCATCCTTGCGTTAACTTTCCGAATCAATCAGATCTTTGTTGGGTGGGTGAAGAGGAGGTGGGATGTGATGTAGAGAAAGGACATAACCATAGTGCGGACAGATGCTGAGGGATACCTGGAAAGACAGTGGAAGGCAAAGAGCATCAGAAACTAGGAGAAGTAGGAATCAGCAGAGGGAAGGACAAGGACAGAGGGGAGTATGATTACACCCGGTAGTGTGGTTGAGTCACCGTAATGATAAAGCATTAAGTTGTGAGTAGAGACTGTCTGTGGTTGGAAAGACAACTTTCTCACCAGCTTGCCTCTTAAATGACCTAATGACCCAGTGCCCACTATATTCTCACTCCCCA
This sequence comes from Neophocaena asiaeorientalis asiaeorientalis, assembly GCF_003031525.2. Lineage (NCBI taxonomy): Eukaryota > Metazoa > Chordata > Mammalia > Artiodactyla > Phocoenidae > Neophocaena > Neophocaena asiaeorientalis. The sequence continues at coordinate 1,203,879 of NW_020172473.1, read as the reverse complement.
AGTGTCCTTACCCTGAGGTGACCCACGGACTCCCACCGAAGTAACCTAAGTACCTCACCACCCCCTTGCATCCTAATAAAAGGCAAATTCAGAAATAAATGCTGACTTAGTCTCTCTGGCTCACTTATCTCAGCTGCAACATTTGGGATTGTGCCGGGTCATCGACAAAGGTCTCTTCTGCTGCAACTTTTATTTTGACACAAGATAGCATTGGGACCAAGTGGATGGTTGACACAGCAATGCTCTAAGAATACGAAAGAAAGACAGGTCACCCGTCTGGAGTTTTTATTCCCGGCTGCCCAGACCTCCACCTGATCCTACATTTGACAGAAGGTCAGCTAGAGTGTACTGTGGGTGTCAGCTAGTTCAGTCCTTTTGTGTTGCTGTCTCTGCATAAACAGTTTTTTCTAAAAACGTGGGTGTTTTTCAATGATAAATACATATTTATTGCAAGGAGATGTAAGATGAGAAAAATAACATCGTAATCACTCCTACTATCTAGAGACAGCAATTGTTAATAAATTCAAGTATCTCTCTCCTCTTAGTGCTCTTTTCATCGTGAACATTTTTGCCATGAAATGTTTTATGGAAATTAGATGTTCATAGCTACACAGCATTATGTCATGTGGATATACCAAAATGGAATTAATTCTCTTATTGAAGTTGCCTCATTTCTCAATGATTTAAATAACGCCCCAAAGAATATACTTATATGTAAATCTTTTTTGTAAAGAAAAATATCTATTTCAGAGAGTTATAATTCTTTAGTATGCTAAATATTACACAATAAAGTGTAATAAAATGGAAAGATCATATAAGCAATAGTGAGCCTCTTCGAAAATTTTTCTATAGTAGATTCTCTTTTGTGTGTGTGCATGGTTTTACAATTTTATTTCTAAAGGTCATTTTCAGAAGACAGAATTTTCTGAGTTTTAATACTAAGTGTAGGGACTTCCCTGGTAGCGCAGTGGATAAGACTCTGAGCTCCCAATGCAGGGGGCCGGGGTTCAATCCATAGTAGGGGAGCTAAGATCCCACGTGCCACAACTAAGGAGCCCGCCTGCCGCCAATTAAGACCCGGTACAACCAAAATAAATAAATAAAAGATGGGTGGTAATTATTTTAAAAAAATACTAAGTGTACAGGATGTGTTAGTTTACCATATCTTTATGTACATCTCTGATACTTCTTTGGTATGAGCCACTGAAAGCTGAAGTTTGAACGTTCATGGGTTTGACACCCACTGCTAAACTGCCACTCCCCCCAAAAGTTGTGTCTATTTACGGTCTCACCAGAAGAGACTATAAAGTCACCCCGTTTCCTTACACCGAAGTCAACACTGAGTATTATCTTTTTTTTTTTAATATTTATTTATTTATTTTGGCTGCACCGTGTCTCTGTTGCGGCATACGGACGTCTTAGTTGTGGCATGTGGGATCTTAGTTCCCCGACCAGGGATCGAACCTGGACTCCCTGCACTGGGAGTGCAGAGTCTTATGCACTGGACCACCAGGGAAGTCCCGAGTATTATCTTTTTTTCTCTGTGCTTTCGTCAAATTGACATGTGAATGTGACATCTCACCTGAATTTGCATTTCTTTGATAATTAGTGGATAATTACCTCTCTCTTCATATATTTAATGACCATTTACATTTCTCCTTTCATGAATCATGTCTTGAAATCATTTGCCTATTTTTTTCTATTGGTGTGCTTATCTTTTTGCTGATTGATTTTAAGAGTTCTTTATCTATGAAGGAAGTTATTTGTCTGTATAAGGTAAAAACAAACAAACAAACAAAACCCCTGAATTTTCTCTTGATAACGGGGGAAAAAGACTTCCCCCTTTTTTCAAGGAACATTTCCTTGGAAATAACTACTATTTTTAAAACCTTCCTCTATGAATTTGACATGTATGTAAATCTTTTCAGAGGCTAAATAAGCCTCTTGCCAGCCTTACAACTCTGCAATGTTTCTCTTTAGAGCCTGGGGTTCTCTTTTTGAAGTGCAAACATTAATGAAGAGAGTACCTCTAACTCCTAGTCACTGTGGGAGGTTGACCTGGGCTCCTTGCTCTAAATCTCCTGATTGTCATGGAGATACAAGGAGATGTTTTATTTTTCCTTCAAATAAAGGCAATTAACTATCAGAGATGGCTACCTCAATTACCGTGGGTATACTTAACAAATGGTGTGGTCAAGTCCTCTTACAAGAGGGAAAATTACTGTGAATCCTGAAAACCCGTGTATGATGGGTTGCATCTTCTGGGTTATACACAAAGGTGGGGTTTCTTTCTGACTTTTTAATCTCATTAGCGTATTACCTGTGATGTGCCTGGCAGTCTGTTTTTTTGTTTTTTGTTTTTTTTGTTTTTTTTTTTTTGCGGTACGCGGGCCTCTCACTGCTGTGGCCTCTCCTGTTGCGGAGCACAGGCTCCGGACGCGCAGGCTCAGCGGCCATGGCTCACGGGCGCAGCCGCTCCGCGGCATGTGGGATCTTCCCGGACCGGGGCACGAACCCATGTCCCCTGCATCGGCAGGCGGACTCTCAACCACTGCGCCACCAGGGAAGCGCTATCTTCTTGTTTTTATGGAGGAGTCTTGTTCTATCTCACCACATCACAGACACAGAGTGACCTCGCCTGATGTTACTGCTCTGAGATTTTTTATAGTTAGCAGGTGACAACCTTGGTCTGGCCCAGAGTGCCAGACCAGCTGCCAGCTACCAGAGCTGCTTTTTTTTCTTTCTTAAAATATAAGTTTTTAGTACAGAATATGGCACAACATAGCTAATGCTATATATCTCTCCACGTAGTCTGGGATGTATGTGCCTGTCTCCCCAGACATGCTATCATGCTATCACTTCACCCACTCTCCATCTGCCACTGTGGTCACCTCCACGGGTACCGCTTCCCGGGAGTCATCATCCCTCCCACGGGATGGAGCATGCCTTTACTATGGTCAAGCCACCAAATTCTCATGGTCATTTCTACGACTCATCCTTATTAAGTATCAAATCACACAGGGTATTAAGGTAGGCATTGTCTGATGATGATTAGACTCACCTCCTCTTGGGACATCATGGCAAAAGCGAGGAAAATATTATCTACCATGATAGGACTTTACCTATCTCTGTATTTCCCACACTATTTCCACATTATCTGAAAAATCACTGTCTATAGGAGAGAATAAGATAGAATAGAATATGTAAATAAAGATGTTAACCTACCACAGTCTGCAAAAGTACAGGATTTCCAAACACATCTCTCACATTTCATCTTTATGACGGGATCAGGAGGTGCTGTGAGCATTACCTTTATAGCCATTTTCCTTTGACGCCGTTACTCTTCTCCCTTAGAAGAAATTCCTTCCTCAGAGGGCTCCTATCTTGCAGCTAATTCAATTTAAGAGTCAGGTTGAGTGCTAAAGGAATATTTCAGTCACAGCTCTACATAGGACTCTGGTTGGCATCCACTGTTACTAGGGACCAAACACATCTAGTAAGACTCTTGGCTTGGGTTCCTTTCAATGCTTGTTCCACAGCACTTATGATGTCTTATTTGTGAAAATGGGTATGTTAATGCTCAGAGGGGAAAAAACCAGAATATAAAATTGTACTTACACATAATGATAACATGCGAAAACAAGGTAACCACATAGATAAAAACCATTAAAGAACATGGAGAAATGGAAAATGTTCGCTACTATAAGTTGTATCTGTCTATCTATGCAAAAAATAGGGGGAAAACTGAGTGATTATAAATCTGTGGGAATGGGCATGTATCTAAATATTCTGTAACAGTGGAGTTTTCCCTGAGGCCCACTCCTCTCAAATCCAGCGCCCTATGTTTCCACAACCCCTTATGCACACGACTGTAGAAATAGTGTATTCTATTTAAACTGATTTGCACAAGTTGAACTTAGTTCCATTTTTAGAGGAAAAAAATATTGTATTACAATTTTGTATTATAATGTATTATTTACACGCCAATCTATGAACTCCTTGAGAGCAGGTCCCATCTCATTTGTATTGAAACCTGTAGGGGGCGCACATAAGCTGAATGGGTGCTTAAGAGGCATTTGCTACTTAATGATTTAACTAGCTGCTCACATCTCTCCACCTGCTGGCCTCAGCCTTGAAGTTCAGGAGCTGCTTTGAAGAGTTACCTAGCTTGATTTACGAGATACACTTGAGAACCTAGTCATACAGTGACAGCTTTGTGACGATAGGTTTAAGAAAGGAGCGGTGTCAATGACGCTGGTAGCTGTCCTTTCCTATAATCTTTAAAAATTTTTGCCCACGTGTCTCCTAAAATTTTTTGGAAAAACAAGTATTTTTAAGTTGACATCAGAAAACTTTTATTTTAAATTTAAATAGTTGCAAAGTATATTAGAGTTTTAAATATAATTTTAAAATATTTATAGAAATTATAATAAATTATTCTTATATTAGATAGTGTTATACTGGATATATATAAATTTAAAATAGTAAAAAATAATTCATTTAATTATTTCTGAAGGAGTATAAATACCACATATCCACTGAATTCTAATAAATACCAGAGCAATTTGATATCCTCCAACATACATAAGTATGTATATATGTATTTTTTTACAAAAAATTGGTGACCCCAAGATCTGATAAAAATAATTCTTCTGAATTCAATTATGTTTATAAAAATTAATAGGATAATATCAATCAAAATAAAACAATTATATGTTTTGATAACTACTAAGTGGAAAATACAAATTTTTATTAGAAATGCCTTTTTAATAAGTTGGGTAAAGGTTTTTTTAGATTAGTTTATGTTTCCAAAAGAAAAGATTAGTTTATATGTCCATGGGTGAATATTATAAATTGCTATTGTAAGGCAGTGTTCATCATCAGTTTTATTCCTATTTTCATATTTTATAGACAAAAATTAAGAAACACATATGCAAGTAGATGGGGATAGAAGGAGTTTCATTATAACAACATTACTTTTTTTTTTTTTTTTTTTACAACATTACTTTTTTAAATGTTCTTCTTCTGACTTGAATACCTAACGTAACAGTGATCAATCTTTTTATTTCTTTTTTGATGATCAGCTGACAAAATGATTCGTTGCACCTTTAATATTCTTGAAAACAAAGTATTGGAGACCATCTGACTTGCAAAAGCATTTATTTCTAGTCTTTGGTGTCATTTCCTTCTTAGTCTCTGGGACTATACCAAAAAGGATTAACCTTAAGTTATTCAATACCTACTAATTACACCTGGCATTCTTTCCCTTGGAGACATTTATTTCACCCAGTCTAGTGGAGAGGTTAAGAAACTTGAAATTTTGTTCATTTCAAAACATCGTTGTCATTTTTTAAAAAGAAATACTCATTATGTGTTTTTAAAAGATTTTCTTCAGAACACTGTTTAAGATTTACCTTATGGAAACTATGGAAAACCTTTGCTGCGTCACCTAAATGCCAAATCCAATCCCTGTTATCAAACAAATCAGCAAAACCAGAATAATTTGTGCCAGAAAAATTGTCCTTGATTTTCCAATTCAATTAAACTTTACTTATATGCATTTCTACGTCCCCCCTCTTACTTCTGAATCCAACTCTAAGAGAGAGACAGACAGACAAGAGATAAAGACACAGACCTCTGTTGCTGGGAGAGTACAATACCTCTCCCTGCCTTCGTTATTCCTTAGGATATCCTCTTTGCTTTGCTCTCCAAGACTCTTCTTCAAAAGCAATAAATTCTTCCACAAAGACCAGAGGATGGAAGAGATAAGGGCATGCAGATAAAAATAGTCAAATATGTATATGTATAGCTGATTCACTCTGTTATAAAGCAGAAACTAACACACCATTGTAAAGCAATTATGCTCCAATAAAGATGTTAAAAATAAATAAATAAATAAAAATAAAGGGGAAAACCCCCCCCCCCAAAACTCTATGGCTCCACTCAACAACGTAGCTGTATTCAAAATATTTATGACATTGGCCCAAATCAATCACTTCTAGTACCATGATTTGCTCTTAAAGTAAATATGCATAATATACAAAAAGACTAGAATCCCCACCAGGATGGTTCTGCTTTAATAAAAGAGGCTGTGTCAATTATACCCCAATAAAGATGTTAAAAAATTAATTAATTAATTAATTAAATAAAATAAAAGAGGCTGTGTGATACTGTTATTTTGACTTGTCCCTTTGATTATATCCTAGAGGGTTTTAATTTTTATTTATTGTTTTAAATTTTATGTGGGATCCTAGTTCCCTGGCCAGGGATCAAACCTGCATCCCCCTGAACTGGAAGTGCAGAGTCTTAACCACTGGACCACCAGAGAAGTCCCTACCCTAGAGGTTTTTAGATCCCCTGGGCAATGCACCATGGTAAATTTCAGGGTTGGTTATGGGCGTGTGGTTCTATATGGCAAAGTGGGCAGAGGGCAGTTTTAAAAGCAGGGGTGGTTAAAGAAGACTGGTACTATGCTTTCTAAAGCAGATCACTTTTAGATGGACTATATAAATGGAAGTCACACTGGAAAATGATTTCCAAGACTCCCCTGGAAAGTCTCCATGAGTCCCTGCAATCACACCTCGCCGTGGTTGGAAAGTACTGCCCCTCTTAATATCTATTCTTCTCTCCGTTATTACTAACAGAATCCCAATTTCCCTTGGGGTGGCATTGTTCACAGCTAAAATATTCACCTGGCCAAAGCGCTTTGCATTATGACCCATTTTTGCTGATGAAATCTAAGCTGGGGTGGCCAGGGGTTGGCCTTGTCTCTGGAGCAATTGTTTTTCCAATAAAATGGGACCAACTCAGCTGTCATACCCCCTGGTCTTTCACTTTCCCCCTCCTTTATCTTTTTGGAAAGCAGACACACCCTTTGGAAGTGTAGCAGCCATCTTATAACCAGCAGAACAAAGCCACATGTTCATAAAGGGAAACAGATTAATGGACAGAACCTGGATCTGGGTTGACAACCTTGGGAGCTGCTCCAGACCCATGCTGCCTACATCTAGATTTCACTGCATGAGAAAAATAAGCCCTACTTGTCTAAGCCTTTGTTGTCAGGTTTTTTATTTCTTGGCCTCAAATCCTAACTGGAACAAAGGACCCTTCTCTTACTCACCTTGGGCGATACATGATTTAATTTTCTGGCCTCAAAGATTTTTGCTTTAGGGAATTGCTGTAGGGAATGCTAGTACAATCATATTTACACAGTATTATAGGTATTCATTTTTCTGATCAAAATAAGATAAATTTATAAAATAAATGTTTTGAACACCAATCAAAACATCACAAGGTTTTTGTAGGCATCACATCTTTGTAACTTGTTCCTCGAAATAGTAGGAGGTCAGTAAATATTTCTCCAACTGTCAACAGTGTCAAGGGTGAAAAGGCCAACTCTAACATTGTTTTTTTGCTTAATTATAGGGAATTTTAATACATGTTTAAGGGTGACTTGTGAAAAGCTAAATTCAATTCTAACTATTCACGAAGTAGTTATAAATCACGATATCTGAGACGCTGCGAAATAAAATACAATGAAATATAATATATGAATAACTAGGGAAACATCACCTGAAATGAGAATGGTAGTTTGTAATTGAGGATTTAACACATTTATGAAAATTTACCAGTGAGCTTCATCTAGTGCTATCCCAAATGATAAAATTTGAAATGAATCCAATAATTATTCATTGGGGAAATGGCTAAATGCATTGGTAGAAATCTCAAAATGATGCAAAAGGAACACTCTCAGATATATAATCATCATCATCGTCATATCCCCGAGCATTTCAGATGTATTTTGTCATATAATCTCTCAACAATTCTAAACATGGAATATTATTATTTTCCCTGTTTTACAGACAAGGAAACTAAGACACAGATGAATTAAGTAACTTGCCTAAATTTACACAGGTAGTAAGTGACAAAGTGAGACTGAAACCAAACCAAAGTAATCAGTTCCACTGATGATACGGCCGAGTCACCCCCAACTCCCAGAGATGACAACTGTCAACACCGGGTATAACATAAAAACAGCCACCTGAATGTTGTGGAGAGTAAACAGAACAGGCAGCTTTCGGAGTAAAGCCAACACTTGGAAGAAGGAAATGGCATGCAGTTCGTTTCCCATTTTTTATGGCTTTTAGCCTGATGGCAGGCTACAGGTGCTACGCACGCAACTAAAACCCAGAAAGAAAACCCAGTCTTCTGTCTACTCAGTATTCTGTGATAACCTATATGAGAAAAGAATCTGAAAAAGAGTGAATACATATATGTATAACTGAATCACTTTACCGTACACTTGGGACTCACACAACATTGTAAATCAACGATACTCCAATAAAATATTAAAAAAAATAAGACCATAAATTTTCCTTGAAACATTTTTGCTGCATTCTACAAGCTTTTATATGTAGTATTTCCATTAGCATTCAGTTTCAAGTACTTTTAAATTTAATGCTATACTTTCTTCTTGATTCATGAGACATTTAGAAGGTTTCTTTTTTAATATATAGAAAATGTTTTAAATTGCCCTTTTGTTATAAACTTCTAATTGTGAATTGTTTTGTAAACAGAGAGTCTATTATACTGTTTACACTTCAAAATATGTAGGGAAATTTTATGATTAATTTTTATGAATGTTCCATTTACACTTGGGAAAAAAACATGTTTTCTAATTGTTGGATGCCAAATATTATATAGGTCCATTATAACAAACAAACAAACAAACAAACAAACAAACAAACAAACAGGGCTTCCCTGGTGGCGCAGTGGTTGAGAGTCCGCCTGACGATGCAGGGGACACGGGTTCGAGTCCCGGTCCGGGAAGATCCCACATGCCGCAGAGCGGCTGGGCCCGTAAGCCATGGCCGCTGAGCCTGGGCCCCGCAACGGGAGAGACCGCAGCAGTGAGATGCCTGCGTACAGCAAAAAAAAAAAAGGGAGAGTTGGCACAGCTCTGCCCAGTATTACAGCCTCATTCATAGTAGAGGATGGGAGACTGAAAAGTATAGTCTGCCACTAGGCTGTTCTCCATGGATTCATCTCTGAGTTCTAGAGAGAGGTGTATGGCAAATAAAACTTAACACTTCCTCACTCCAAACTCTGTAAGGCATTTGTCTTATCAACTGAGCATTTATTGCATTTTTTTTCTGCCCAGTGTTCCTTATTCCCCTGTTTAGATAGTAATACTTTCTCTTCTTTGTGGAATTGCCTATCTTTTGTCAGAATTGAATGGTGCTCCAAGTCTCAGTATCTTGTCCTTCAACTGCAGTGACTGACCCAAGGAAGGGTGCCTGACCGGAACTGAACGATATTGTGTCCTTGGTGAGTTGTTATATATGGCTGTTGAAAGAGAGAAGCAGTGTCTTTCCTGCTAAGCTGGAATGATGTAAGCCTGGGTCAGTTGGAAATCTCTCCACAAGAGGAGGGAATGAGGCTGACGGAGAGAGAAATGGAGGGCTTTGAAATGGTAAGAGATGGAGACTAAGAAAGAAGGGAGAGAGTAAGAGTGAGAGGGAGAGAAAGAGGGAGAGAAGCGGGGGTGGGTGGGTGGAGAGAGATTGATTCTAATATTGTAAAGCCTGTGAACACTCTAAAACCATATTGTATGGGCTTCCCTGGTGGTGCAGTGGTTGAGAGTCCGCCTGCCGATGCAGGGGACACGGGTTCGTGCCCCGATCCGGGAAGATCCCACATGCCGCGGAGCGGCTGGGCCCGTGAGCCATGGCCGCTGAGCCTGCGCGTGGAGCCTGTGCTCCGCAACGGGAGAGGCCACAGCAGTGAGAGGCCCGCGTACCACAAAAAAAACAAAAAAAACAAAAAAAACCAAATAAAACCATATTGTAGATTTTCTGGTTATATACGATCTCATACATTCCCATTTTCTAAAATTCAGAGAGCTGTTTAACAGAGATTAACATAAAAGTAGAGGAAAGGGATTTTCCTGTAACACCAGAAGTATTTGGCCCTATGGGGCCTCTACAGGATGTGGCCAAGCTCTAGTACCTCAAATGCTGCAACACATTAACAGCATCCTCAGAGGGATGCACCCAGAAGAACTCTACGGGGAGAGACCCGTGCTTGAGAATTGGCAACTGTAGAAACAGTGTCAGCAGCATCAAGAAGCAACATAAGTGGTTAGAAAGGGTACAGGAAACTTTGGAGGAAGTGAGCGGTATCGTGTCTTTGGCACACATGGCAGGACTCCTGACATTCACCAGTCACTCATCCTCACAAGTTTATAATCACTGATGTACCCAGCTATAGACACGTCACTAAGAGGGGGATGGGCAGGTTTCAAAAGAGAAGAGGAGAAAATGATCAGACCCCATATGAAAGCTTAAGTGAGAAAACTTCTGAGGCCTTGGAGAAACAGATGGGAGCAGGTCATTTAAGGGCAACAGCATTTGTGGCGGTCATAGCTGTAAATGTGACCCTGCTTTTACTCTCGGACTGAAAAGTTCTGGGAAAAATGAGTTACACAAAGCTTCACTTTCCCAACTGGCAAAAAAAAAAATAATAATAATGATGATGATACCCACGCTAAATACGAGAGCAATATGCTCATCTTGAATCATGTGGAGATCTAAGACTCACGCAGCTACCAGAATTAACATGAGAACAATAAAGCTAGAAACAGGTGCTAAGCTTGTATCCTTGGGAGGCTTGTCAAACACTGAGCTGGGCCCAAGGTCAGGAGAAGAGTCAACATCTAGAGGGAACAGAACAGTCAGACCGTGAGGAATGATCCGAGGACAAAGCTGGCCGGGGCTGGCAGAAGAAGTGAAGTCCCCACTTCTCCAGACAAATTTACTGTAGCAGGGTCACATGAGAGTCCCTCACAAGGTGCAAGGGCAAGGGCCTCAACCCAGAATCTGAGTTGAAACAGGTTTACTTCCAAGCCAACTTGTAGAGGAAGAACTCTATAACTCTCTGACCTAAGAGTTAGAAGATGATTTCCTAATCTCGTCTTTCTAGATCTCTACTGAAGCTATAAAGCAAGACTATTTTTCTATTTTTGATAATGAGGATAAAATGAAAGAGGGTGAAAGCACTTTGAAAAGCTGAATGCTTTTAAAAAATAAGAAATCTTTATAAATAAGCCACTAATTAGTGTAGTGGGACAGTACCCTACTACTTGGGTGAACACTATCTCCCTCCCCTTTCTCCATCTCTTTCCTCTCTCCTCCTGGCCAAGGCACTTTCCTTTCTCTGTCACATTATATAAGCAACACATATATAGTTGGTGCATTCACACACACAAGCATAACACACACACACACACACACACACACACACACACACACACACACACCATGGCTGACACTCGTCTAATCCAGTCTGCACTGGTCTAGGAGTGGCTGCTTGTGGCTGATGTCTGTTCTGATTGACTATGTCCTTGAAGTGTCGGTGGTCAATTTTTAATGTCATCCTCATTTGTATGTATTGTGAGATATAGATATAGATATAGATATATAGATATAGATATATGGGGTTTTTTAATTGGAAAAGAGATGGACTATTACTATTAAACTTACTACTACCCCAACATATGCCCCACCCTCAACCTGAGACCTTTTGGTTTGGAGTTGAGGAACAGTTTACTGCTCAATTTGTTCTAGAACATCCTGAACAGAAGAAGTATTCAAATAAATAGTGGGACTGCAAACAGGATTGATATTTCTGGTACTCTTTTACAATTTACTAATTGTTGACAGGCATTTAGGCCATTGACAGGAGGACTTTAAGAGAAGCTAGTGATTCGTGGGTAATCTCTCCTCCCCTGGCTGCCCAGATCTTTAAGTGGAAGTTGAAATTTCTTTAGAAATGTATTCTTTAACACTTGCAGAGATGTGTTCTCTTTGTGTTAGAATATGAACTTTTGTAAGATGTAAGGATGAGAATGTTGTATCTTTGCCAAGATATAATGCTGATAAAAGGTTCGATTTAAGGAGTTTAGTTAATTAAATCATTAACGCATGTGAGAAAACTCGTAATGACTCAAATATTCTGGATCAGGGAATTCAACAGCATTTTATGATGCTTTTAATTAGAGAAGACACTGTGAAAGATATTTCAGTTTACAACTACCACCATAGTCAGTAAAATAAAATAGATCCTGGTAGTAAGAGCAAGTGTCCCCATGTTGTCATGAAAAAGATAATGGCTCCAAACAGCCAGTTAGTTGTGGAAGTGCTCTTTAAATAACTACCAGTTGTTATTTTCCTTCTGAAACCTTGTTACTTTGAAATGTAAATGAGTAATTAATGATCCAATGAAAGAAAGATTCTTGTCATTACAGAAATTCTCATTGTAAATGAATTGGGCTTCAGCTACTCCCAAGGAAGATGTTATGTTTTTAACAAAAATGTAGGGAACTTGATTTTACTTAGAAGAGAAACTGAGTTAATTCTGAATATACGCTGGCTTTGAAAAAAATTATAATAATAGAAGGAAAGATATAATACCTTAAAACAGTTTGTCAGGGACTTCCCTGGTGGCGCAGTGGTTAAGAATCCACCTGCCAGTGCAGAGGACACAGGTTCGAGCCCTGGTCCAGGAAGATCCCACATGCCACAGAGCAACTAAGCCCGTGCGCCACAACTACTGAGCCTTCTTTCTACAGCCCACGAGCCACAACTACTGAGCCTGCGTGCCACAATTACCGAAGCCTGTGTGCCTAGAGCCCATGCTCCACAGCAAGAGAAGCCACCGCAATGAGAAGCCCGTGCACCACAACGAAGAGTAGCCCCTGCTCGCCGCAACTAGAGAAAGCCCACGTACAGCAACGAAAACCCAACACAGCCTAAAATAAATAAAAAACAAAACAAACAAAAAACAGTCTGTCAGCCTGAAAGAAGGAAAAGGAGCCAATCACACAAATTACATAAATTGACTTAAGAAAAAATAAAAAACCTCACAGACCTAAAATGAGAGATGGAATCAGTAATCGAAAACTTCCCAACAAAGAATAGACCAAGATGAGATGGCTTCATTGGTGAATTCTACCAAACATTTTGAAAAGAATTAATCACAATCTCTCCAAACTCCTCCAAAAAGTAGAAGAGGAGAGTTCTTTCCTAACTTATTCTATGAGGCCAGTATTACCCTAATACCAAAACCAGATAGAAGTATCACAAGAAAAGAAATTATTGACCAATATCCCTTATGAATACAGATGAAAAATTTCTCAAGAAAATACTAGCAAACTGAATCCAATATCATATTAAAAGGATTATACACAGGAACCAAGTTGGATTCACTGTACCATGAATACAATGGTGGTTCAAAATAGAAAATCAATCAATGTCATAGGCCACATTAATAGAATAGAGTAATAAAACATGTGACCATCTCAATTAACACAGAAAAAGCATTTGACAAAATCCAACACATTTTCATGATAAAAACATTCAGAAAGCTAGAAGTAGAAGGGGACTTCCTCAAGATGATAAAGAGTGTTTATAAAAAACTCACACCTAACATCATAGTAAACGGTGAAAAACTGAACGCTTTTCCCCTAAGATCAGGAAGAAGCCAAGGATGCCTGCACTCATCACTGCGGGTCAACATTGTAGTGGAAGTTCTAGCTAGAGCAATTAGACAAGAAAAAGAAATAATAGGAAAGGAAGAAGGAAACTATCTCTATTCACATATGATATGACCCCATATTAAAAGATCCCAAATAATCCACAAGGAAGCTACTAGAACAATAACAATAAACAAATTTAGCATAGCTGCAAGGTACAAAATTCACACACCAAAATCAGCTTTGTTTCTATACACCTGCAACTAACAATCTGAAAAGAGAATTTAAAAAGCAATTCCATTCATAATAGCATCTAGAAGAATAACATACTCAGGAATGAATTTAACTGAAATTTATTTCATTTAACTTATTTTATTTAAATTTATTTCCTTTAAATTTATTTCAGTTTTCACTTATAACCTGAAAACTCCAAAACACTGCTGAATGTAATGAAAGAAAATCTAAATAAATGGAAAGACATCCCATGTTCATGGGTAGGAAGATTTAATATTGTTAAGATGTTAATACTACCCAAAGCAACCTGCTGTTTCAGCTTAATCCCTATCAAAATTCCAACAGAAAAAATAACAAACAAACAAATAAATGTACCTAGTAATTTCTGTTAGTGATAAATGCCATTGACATAACAGAACCAGGCAATGCGATGGGACTGACTGGAGAAAAGGGTAATTTAAAGTGGACGGTCAGGAAGGGCCTCTTGAGGGTGGTATGGAAGTCAGAGTGATCGGAAGGGGTAAGCCCCACAAATATAAGTGCAGATTCTCAAAGCTGATTTCATTACAACTCTTAGGAAAAACATGGCTTCCATATTGATACAACGTACATGACTGAAAATCACGGTGGATAACAGAAATAAAGATCTAAGACTTTAATTATTAGTTCGCTGAGCTTCTTACATTTTCAGTTAACGGGAGGGAGATTGTGTAACTAAATCAAAATAGTGGATAATCTAACAGGCTTTGGTGAGCAGTTAAAATACACACACACGCTCATGTATTAAAAGCACCTGCTGTGTTCACATACAAGCACCTTCCCTTTGGCTTGGACTCATGGTGAGCTGCCAAAGCACCAGATGAGCAATGGCAATGATTCAATGGTTATGAATATTCTCCGAAATACAATTCATATAATGACCACCAGAGTGGTCTAAAATCTGGAAAGCCTGAGGGTCATGCTTAGTCACCAGGCAGCTAGTTTTTAATTAATTAATGGCTGCATTGGATCTTCGTTGCTGCGCGCGGGCTCGGAGCACGGGCTCTAGGTACACGGGCTTCAGTAGCTGTGGCTTGCGGGCTCTAGAGCGCAGGCTCAGTAGTTGTGGCTCATGGGCTTAGCCTGCTCCACAGCATGTGGGATCTTCCCAGACCAGGGTTTGAAACCGTGTCTCCTGCATTGGCAGGGGGATTCCTAACCACTGTTCCACCAGGGAAGGCCCAGCTATGCCAGTTTTGAGAATATGGTACTGACAGGCAAAAGTGATGTGCATGCCAAGGGGATGAAATTCATTTATACATGCTTGGTCAAAATGTTATTAGAGAGAATTGATCCATTTTAGCAAACATTGCTTCTAAACTGGACGTGTCCCACTTGGAACCTTGGCACTATGTGTTGTTGAAACAGGCTTTGACCTGAAGTGGCACTGAGTGTAGATAGCTCCAGAATGCAGAAGACATGCAAGCCAGAGCTCTGGGAAGCCCCACCTGCACACAGAAAGCCAGGTATCGTGTACCTACTTCATACTTCATCTCCCAGCACTGGCTTCATGGCCCAGGACACAATGCTGTCAGGGACAGAGAAATGCTTTGTGCTTCCTTTGGGGCTCAAGTTACCTAGGAAACGGGCAAAATAATTTATTCACAGACATTCTCTCAAGAAATTGAAAAGGAATAATTTCCAAACAGGATTTAAAAGATGGGAGATGTGTTAGGACAGAGAACAGTGGGATTTTATGACAAGCTCTGCAGGTTTCTTTGAAGAAAGATGTTTAATGTGCTATGTATGGTTCATCACCTTCAAATGACCCCTTGTCACAGGCAGGGAAAACAGTTCACATGCATACCCTACTCCAGTCACGGAGACGAAGTGCCGTTCAGAGAAAGTTTCAGATGAGAATCTATGTGCGCTACTTACATTGAGCTAAATGCTGCTTCCAGAAAGATCTCATATAACAATCTAAGTTTTCAAAATATGTATATTGATGATGATGATTTCTGTAGGACAGGAGTGTGGCTGAGACCAGGAGTAGAAATGAAGACCTGCATATAAGATGCCTAAATACTTGAAAGTTAAAAGTGCTACCTTGATCTATATACCTTCATTAGACCCAGGAGGCCAGGCTCAAATTTAGAATTCTCAGACTCGTGGAATTTTGCTCTAGAAAGTGATGGCACAGGAGAGCTGGCCCCTGGCCCTACTCACCTCTCTTCTCTTCCATCACCAGTTCTGTCCAGAACCAGAGGTGCCTTTCATCCTTGTGTCACTGCCCAGCTTGTTTATTTTCGGCTCCACTTGTACATCAATTTCTCTGCCTAGAAGAGAAGCCAAGGATACTTCATATTTACCACCCAGGAAACTCAAGGAAGAGCAAGATATCCAAGTAATTGAGTTGAAACAGATTTGCAATAAGGCTAACATTTGACTCTGTTTGATCTAAGAGGAAATCTTCCTGTGTTCTGTTTTCTTGCCTTCAATGTAAAAAAAAGGATCAGATCACTGTTACTGTCAGATTGTTTTATTATTCATCCCAAATGTGAGAAGGCTTAGATTATTGTGAGAGGTAATAAAATATGGCAGGGACAGGAGATAATGATAGTTCTTATTGCTAATTATCTTGCGTGTAACTGAACTTTAAATAAACTTATTGGGATTAAAAACAATTACTTCAGGACTTCCCTGGTGGCGCAGTGGTTAAAAATCTGCCTGCCAATGCAGAGGATACAGGTTCTGAACCCTGGTCCGGGAAGATCTCACATGCCGCGGAGCAACTAAGCCCTCGAGCCACAACTACTGAGCCTGTGAGCCACAACTACTGAAGCCCATGAGCCTAGAGCCCGTGCTGCACAACAAGAGAAGCCACCACAATGAGAAGCCCGCGTACCACAACAAAGAGTAGCCCCCGCTCGCCGCAACTAGAGAAAGCCCCCGTGCAGCAATGAAGACCCGATGCAGCCAAAAGTAAATAATAAATTTATTTTTAAAAATTAAAAGAGGGTAAAAAAAAAAAAAAAAAAAAAAAAGTAAAAAAATTAAAAGAAATCTGACACTTGTTCGTTGACCACAATTTAAAATTTATGAGGCAGTTATTCTCCCTCCCTCCCCTGCAAAAAGGTAACATTATTTTGGTCTGTGTCCAAAGGACAGAAAGTAAGATTATAGATCAGTATAATCTTAAGCACAGTATAAACTGTAAACTCCCTGAGTGGTCCCTGTAAGCAGTTCAACAGGGGTGAGGATGGGGTGGAATCCTTTATCCTAAATACAGCTGTGCTTCTTATTATATAATTTTCGAATTTAAGTCATCGTGACCACATAGGACTGGATCAGTGGTTCTCTTAAGAACTCAATTTCAAGGTCTCTTTATTTTTTTTTTTCATTTTTACTGTCACTGTGTCCTTGTAATTTCCACAATTTTACAATGAACTGCTCTAATGTAGATTACTGAGCATTATGTATAACATCTACTCTAGTCTTAGTCAATATGTTTTGGTAAATTCACAATAAAATGCACTTAAAATCTTGATTGCTATATAATATAAATATATGATATATAAAAAGATAATTTAAATACAAAATAATATTAAAAATTCTAGAATTATGTAAGAGAGAGTGAAAAAGGAAACCAATATTAAGCAGATTTCACTCTCTTCATTTTCTCTGGGTTTCCTAACAACCATGGCAAAAGGAAAATCCACAGATTGTATAGATGCTATTATCATTTTAATGAGCACATTAATTTTTCAGGATAGACAGACATTCTAATTTTGGGCACTGAACTCAAAAGAGGAATAAATCGCATTCATTTTATTTAAAAGTTTTAAACAATATAAAGGATCATGTGCTTTTATTAGCATGTAATTGACATATATATATATTAATTTCAGGTGTACAGCATAATGATTTAATATCAGTAACTATTGTGGAATGATCATCACAGTAAGTCTAGTTAACATCCACCACCATCCATAGTTACAAACTATTTTTCTTATGTTGAGAACTTTTAAGACCTACTCTCTCAGCAACTTTCAAATACATGATACAGTGTTATTAACTACAGTCACCCCGCTGTACGTTACGTCCCCAGGACTGACTGACTTTGTAGTTGGAAGTGTGTACATTTTGACTCCCTTTACCCATTTCAGCCCACTGGCTACCTCCACCTCTGCAACCCCCAATCTGTTCTTTGTATCTATGAGTTTGTTGTTCTTCGTTTTCTTGGATTCCACATAAAAGTGAGATCATACGGTGCTTGTCTCTCTGTCGAACTTATTTCACTTGCCATAATGCCTTCAAGGTCTATCCATGTTTTCCCAAATGGTAGGATTTTTTACAAATGGCGGTGTCTTTTTTTTTTTTTTTTTTTTTTTTGGCGGTGTCTTTTTGAAATGAATCTCACTCACTGTATCAGCTTGGACCACTTTATTAGCTGTTGGTGCACGAGGAAGCTCTCTACCTTTAGCAGTGCTAAATTCTGGATACAGTTCCCTTTGCTGCTTTATATTCTCTCCCTGAAGAGCATTTATCCTCTTTACCATTATTATTTTTTTTTTAATTTTTCTTTTGTGGTACGCGGGCCTCTCACTTGTTGTGGCCTCTCCCGTTGCGGAGCACAGGCTCCGGACGCGCAGGCTCAGCGGCCATGGCTCACGGGCCCAGCCGCTCCGCGGCATGTGAGATCTTCCCGGACTGGGACACGAACCCGTGTCCCCTGCATCGGCAGGCAGAACACTCAACCACTGCGCCACCAGGGAAGCCCTTTACCATTATTTTTGATCTAACGATCCATTTTAATTTGGGGATCTTCTTGGAAATTTTATTTTAGAAGGCTGAAGAGGTATTCCATTTAAAAGTTTTATTGTTTTTGTGGTGTGCCTAAAGAATAAGAAACATATCAGGGAAAATAAACCCCTCTTTTTTGCTCCCTTACTTCTGGGCACTTTGGGATTTAAAGGCCACTTTGATCTTCCTGCCATGACCATCACCATCATTTTTATGTTCAGCTCACTGTTTCCCTCTCTGTTTAGGAAAGCATGTTGCCTGGGTATAAGAACTTAATCTTTTTGGTTTTATCCTGAAACCTTCCCTTTTTCATCCAGATTCATTTTCCTAACTGGCTGGGGAAAGCCACAGGCTCTGTCCTTGAGAAACACAGGGCCATATGCTGTTCATCTGCTCCCAGGAAGCGGGAGTGAGCGCCACCCTCGGGGGGGCTGGGATTCTGGCACCAAGCAGTAGCCAAGAGAAGGCCACCTGCTATGCGAGGAAAAGCTCTGTCTCCATAAAGACTTCAGGGGAAGATCCCGGCAACTGCCTAGTTGGGAGTTGTCCTCGAAGTGAAGGCCGTGGGAAATTCTCACTTGCATCTGAAACTGATCAGTATTCTTTCTGCAGTGTCACCTCCCACCATCAAATGAGGCCACCAGTTCACGGATGACCCTGTTTTCTGAAATGTAATCGCTACTGATCTGTAAGGGATGCTTTTGCAACCATGAAAAAGAGCGATGAAATACCCAAATGATTGCTTATTCATTTCACATGCTCTTTGCGCCCTAAATATTGAAACCTTGTTTACTGAATGCCTAGCATAGACTAGTTTCCTGCTACATGGTTGTTTCCAGGGACACTTTATCCCCACAGCTGTTGCAATATATCAAGAAAGGCCAACCTGACATGGTTTGAGCAACTTTTCTCATTTCCCTCTCTGGAACATCAGAGCCCTGGCAGTTGGAAGCAGCAGAAAGAAGCTAAGCGATTTCCAGTACAGAATACCTCCCAAGGATGTGGCTTCATTTAAATTTTCCCCTAAGGAAGTCCATTTTGATTGCTGGTAATATTATAATATGTTACAGTTGAAAGAATCAACAAAGTGTCCTTTTCCTTCTGGAGTCTAAAGTATATTGAGATTTTCCAAGTCAGAGCACACTGTGGGATCTTAAAAGTAAGTCATTAGCCTTGCGCTGGCTCACTTAATCAGACTGCCTACTCCGACGCTGTAGTCTTCAATTGAGTGGGAAATGAAACTTGGCACCTTCAACAAAAAGAACACCATCAATAAACTCATTTGTGTGCCAGGCACTGAAATCAATATTCGCTTGCTAGATTCTTTCAGTCCGCTGAAAATTATACCTATGTATCCTCTGTTTGCTTATTTCTCCTTCAATTTGATATAAGGTTTTGGAAGAATTAAAATAGCTAGCTTTCTTACGGTTTCTGCTACGTCATCACGAAAGAGAAGCTGCACCACGTGCACAGAGCGGAACCACAGCGTGGTAGGTCAATCCAAACAGCATGTCGGTTCTTAATCTCCGATAAAGTCATATGTACTTGCTTTGGTGACAATGTCATCTTCTTGACCCTTCTGGGAAAATTTCAGTTAAGCAATGAAAGGTTTATCTAGGATACCTACCATACTATCCAATCTCTAAGAGGATTGCTCAAAAGGAAGGACAAAAGTAAGTCTTCATCTGTTTAATCCCCCAGTTCCAAGCATACAGTGACTTGAAAAGAAACATTTGTGCTTATGTACACATGCTCGTGCACACACACCCACACAGACACATTCTTCAAGGCTTTGTGGCTGGCTGATGGGAGGCTTAGCTCTGCTGCTATAAACAACCTCCTTGCTGATCACTGTCTCCGTGGTATCCATGTGCAAAAGGTTTTGTTTGCAACTGGGAAGAAGGAAGAGTTTAGTGAACAGCAAGTCTCAGGGAGGGGGAGAGGAAAGAGGACGATGCGGGAGCCAAGATCCATGGCACCTGCTGGCCTCTCCCTTTGCACTGAGCTTCAGAAACTATAATCAGGAAGGATGAGCCACAAAGGTAAGCCAGCTGTTTTCATGGGAGATTTTTGGAAATTTTCAGAAAACAGCAACAGAGATTGAAGGAGCTGTTTTTTATATAGTTTATTGAAGACTGTGGGCATACACAGAGATGCTCGGGGGTCTATGTAACATGAAGTATGGCACTGAGATGGCATTTCTCCCTACACAGAAGCCAGAAGAGGTCTGGCACCCCAAGGGCTGGCCATCTGGCAAGCACCGTGAGATCATTTTCTTGGCCTCTTATAATTGAAACCATGCAGAGGTGCTGTGGTGAGTGGAGAGAGAAGGAGAGAGAGAAGGGATTGATTTTGTATAAGGAACTGGCTCACACAGTTATGGAGGCTGACAAGTCCCGAGACCTGCAGTTGGCAAGCTGGAGGCACAGGAGAGCCGATGGTGTAAGTTCCATTCTGAACGTTGGCAGGCTTGAGACCCAGGAAAAGGCCAGTGTTTCAGTTCTAGTTGGAAGGCAGGAAAAAAAAAAAAAAAGCCCTGATGTTCAGATGTCCCAGCTTGAAGGCAGTCAGGCAGGAGACCTTCACTCTTACTCATGGAGGGTCAGCCCTTTTGTTCTATTCAGGCCTTCAACTGATTGGATGAGGCCCACCCACATCTGCTTTACTGTCTACCCGTTCAAATGTTAATCTTATCAAAAAACAGGATCACAGACTCACCCAGAATAATGTTGATCAAATGTCTGAATGCCTCGTGGCCCAGTCAAGTTGACACATAAAATTAATCATCACACTGCATATAGGAAGTTGGGGGTCAAGAGGTCTTTTTATGTCTTTAACAGTGTCAGTCTCTTTTCCTCTAGGCTGGCAGGGTTTTTGCCAATACACATCTCTCAAAATGTGGGTTCTCTATGAAAGTAATTTCAGTAAACTTGCATGTGGCAAAAGGCACAGCCATATACCTTTCAAGATATGCCTCTCTCTAGCCTTCATTATGGGTACGTTTGAGAAATCAGGCTTCTGTGGAACCATGTCCATAATCTTTCTAATCCTTTCAGATGTCTTAACCAAGAGTGTTTCAGGCAGACCCTTGATGTCTTTTTACTCCAAGGCTGTGTCATATTAGTAGGAAGAACTAGTAGATGTTGTCTTTGCCCTGAGGCTCTGTTATAACGATCCCAAGCTTTGACTTTGTGAGAAATTTCTCATTTTGTAATTCTGCCTCACAATTTCTAGACTCCCTAAAATTCTTCTCCCTTCTATTTGCAACTAACCAGTTCTTCCCTGAACATTTTCCTCTTACCTATGGTACTTTACCATGTGCACCTGGGAGCAACCAAGTCCTGTTCTGATATTCTCCCTTCAAACTTCCTCACCCAAGACTAAAGGTTCCATAGGTACGTTTTCTTTTTTCCAAATTTCCACCAAGTAGTTTTATTGAATGCTTTCCCAAAATGTAATGGGCATTACCATTTATTCAGCCTCCTGGAACCGTTTCCTCGATTTCTGCCCCTCACTACCAAAACTCATTCCACAAAATTTTAGGTTCATGTTAGGGCAACACCCCAATTTTCATATGAGTTGGCAATTACCACAATAAGGATGCATTTTTAAAAAATCTCAAAACTCACTGGCTGAAAAAACAATAATTTGTTTTTATAGTTCCAGGTCTGCGAGTTGGCTGCAACTCTGCTGATCTTGGCGGGACTCCAGGCTCCAGGTTCCAAGGGTTAATGTGGACTCCATGCAGCTCTCATCACTCTCAGACTAACAGCTACCCAGGGCATGTGGTCTGTTTTATTGTCTCATTCTCAGACCCAGGCTGAGGGCAGGTGGGTACTTGAGGCGTATTCTGCTCATGGTGGGTCAACCAGAGTGCAGGAATGCCAGCCCAAAGACACAGCCATATTTTAACCCTCTGTTTGAGCCCTGTTCACTAACATCTCATTGACCAAAGCAAGTCACATGGCAAAACTCAAAGTTAAGGAACAGAGAAGTGCACTCTGCTAACCTGGAAGCCAGGGTGAGTTTGCCAACGGATAATATTACTACAGGCAACTGGAAAGTTGGGACTAATTATTCAATCTACCTCAGTGCTAAAGAGATTTTCTCTCTGTGTGTGAGTCTGTCTCTTTGGGTCTGCCTGTCTTTCTCTGTCCCTCTCTCTGTCTTTGGAAATATTAGGAACTTACAGGTCCTAGACTACTGAATTTCAGGTTCCTGAGACATCCATGTCATTTTGCTTTGTTTAAAGTGTGATTATTCTAGACCAACTTAACTTTCATCAATGCATGACCTGTGGTTTCTCTTCTGCCATATATGTACCTTTTGCAATATATGTGAACCAAAGCCAACGAGTTTAATTCTATAATATTAGAAAATAACTTTTCTTTTTTTTTTTCGCGGTACGCGGGCCTCTCACTGTTGTGGCCTCTCCTGTTGCGGAGCACAGGCTCTAGACGCGCAGGCTCAGCCGCCATGGCTCACGGGCCCAGCCGCTCCACGGCATGTGGGATCCTCCCAGACCAGGGCATGAACCCACGTCCCCTGCATCGGCAGGCGGACTCTCAACCACTGCGCCACCGGGCAAGCCCTTTTTCTTTCTTTTTTAATGATTTATTTATTTTATTTTTTACCACACTGTGCAGCATGTGGAATCTTAGTTCACTGACCAGGGTTTGAACCCGTGTCCCCTGCATTGGGAGCGTGGAGGCTTAACCACTGGACCACCAGGGAAGTCCCAATTTTTCTTTTTTATTGAAGTATAGTTGATTTACAATGTTGTGCTAGTTTCTGGTGTACAGCAAAGGGATTCAGTTATACATGTATTCTTTTCCATTATGGTTTATTACAGGATACTGAATATAGTTCTCAGTGCTATACAGTAGGACCTTGTTGTTTATCTATTTTATATACAATACTTTGTATCTGTTAATCCCAAACCCTTAATTTATCCTTTCCCACCATCCCCCATTGGTAACCATAAGTTTGTCTTCTGTGTTTGCAAGTCTACTTCTGTTTTGTTCATTTGTATCTTATTTAGATTCCACATATAAGTGATATCATATGGTATTTGTCTTTCTCTTTCTGACTTACTTCATTTAATATGATCATCTCTAAGCCCATCCATGTTGCTGAAAATGGCATTATTCTTTTTTGTGGCTAATATTCCATGGTATACATATACCACATCTCCTTTCATGTGTCAGTGGACATTTAGGTTGCTTTCATGACTTGGCTACTGTAAATGGTACTTCAATGAACATTGGGGTGCATGTATCTTTTCAAATTATAGTTTTCTCCTGATATATGCCCAGGAGTGGGATTGATGGATCATACCGTAATTCTATTTTTAGTTTTTTAAGGAACCTCCATACTGTTCTCCATAGTGGCTGCACCAATATACATTCCCACCAACAGAGTAGGAGGGCTCCCTTTCTTCCACACCCTCTCTAGCATTCATTATTTGTAGACTGTTTGTTGCTGGCCATTCTGACCAGTGTGAGGTGATACCTCACTGTAGTTTTGATTTGCATTTCTCTAATAATTAGCGATACTGAGCATCTTTCCATGTGCCGATTTTAGCCACCAAAATTCTAAACAAGTTACAAGTCGCCTTTTTCACCCTCTGCCAGCACTCATGTTCGTTCCCCAGCCATTGTGTTCCACAGCCTTTCCCAGATGGATCCACAAGTTTCTCTCCAAGAGTCTCTGACCATCCTAACTTCTGAGTCATCTAGGGCCAGCCCGTGGGATTTGGAATGATGTCACTCTCACAGACTGGGAACACTGGGGCTCCATTCCACCTGCTAGGATCCTCCTGAGAACGAGACTTCTGTGTCCCCAGCAATCGATTGCTCTTAGTCACAGCTGTGCCTGCCTCTGCTTCTCTCCATCCAAGGTGGCCTGGACTGGGGGGACTGGGACAGAGGGTACTAACTGAAAGGGACACAAGGGAACCTTCTAGGGTGACAGATATGTCCCAGCATCACAGGCGTATCCTATGTAAAAGTCATTAAGCTGGGCGCTTAAGATATGTTTTACTACATGTAATTTATTCCTTAATAAAGCACTGGAAAAAAAAAAAAGAAAACGAAACAAACCAAAAATCTGCATTATTAATTTCATGAAAAGTAAAAACATATTGAAAAGAAAATGTAATCATAGGACACTCCCTGTCATCTGGACCTAGCCTGGCTGTGAAGAATAATTACACGTTGTAACAATGGATAAATACACGATATATGGATTCAACCAAAAATCTATACTGGCAGGATGGGCAGAAGGGCAGTGTTTGTGTGTAGCAGAGGACTGGGGGGGTGAGCAAAGAGAGCTAAATCCTAATATTTTGTAGTAGGAAGTCAATAGATAATATCTAAAGTCAAATAAACAAATACACAAGAACAAACAAAACAGAACAAAATGGCCTGGACCTGGAGGACCCCTTACCCACCTGCTCACATTCTAGTTGGTTCTATGCAGGTGCCCTTCTAGGCATCCTTCTCCTCCTTGGCTGGGTTAGTACCTCATCTTGATATATGAATTTTTTGACTGGGGTCCCGCTGGCCAGGCTCACTTCCCACCACTTTTCCTCACCAGAGCGGAGGTCCTCTGACCAGCCACCAGGGATATTTTGCCACAAGCAGACAGACCTAAAAGGATCAAAACTGATATGTGTCTGTATCTCAAATATTGGACCCAACAGATTTCCTGACTGTTCTTGAAATTCCCCACACCCACTTCACTCCTGCCCTCTGGGGTGGCCAGCCTTCCAGCTCCGCCAGTTTCTCTTTGACAGATCTTGTTTTTCAAGTCCAGTAGGTCCCACATGGTTGACTCATTGCTTAACAAAGTCATTATTTACCCCCATGAAGGCCATAGTTCTGCTTTCAGCACTCCCTGTCATTTTTTAGAAATGTATTGAATGTCTTAGGTTGTTCTAGCAAAGGATTTTGGATTTTCTAAACATAAAGGGTTTGAAGTCCCTTCTCCCTGGAAAATAGCTAACTGTGGCCCTAGAGCATTCAGGAATAATCTTATAAATGTAGCCTGTGTTACTGGGGTAAAGAGTGCTAAGTAGCATCACTATGGGAATGAAGACAGGCACAGTGGGAAGTGTGGACCCCTCCGGGTGGAGGGGAATGATGACAGGAAGGGGAGAAAAACAGGGTATTCCTTGGGTGCGATTCAAATGTTATTTTGTGTCCAGAGGGCAAGTGTAGCAGGTGGAATGTTAATAGAGCTCAGAACTCCTGTGGTTTCCATTCTTTGATGAGAGGGATGAGAACAAAAACATTAGCCAGTTATATTTTCCCTACTGAGTTCAGCACAGCAATGAATCTAGGTAGTGTGGGCCTGCGGTTCATATCATTTGGGACATCTCTTTAAGAAAACACTTAGCAAATTAATGGGGCTTCCCTGGTGGTGCAGTGTTAAGAATCCACCTGCCAATGCAGGGGACACAGGTTCGAGCCCTGGTCCAGGAAGATCCCACATGCCGTGGAGCAACTAAGCCCCTGTGCCACAACTACTGAGCCCACAAGCCACAATTACTGAAGCCCATGCACCCGGAGCCCGTGCTCCACAGCAAGAGAAGCCACTGCAATGAGAAGCCCGCACACCACAACAAAGAGTAGTCCCTGCTCGCCCCAACTAGAGAAAGCCCAGCAACAAAGACCCAATGCAGCCAAAATAAATAAATAAATAAACAAATAAAATGAATTTAAAAAATTTTAAACAACAAAATTAGTTTGAAAGCAGACAAATTCACTGAGTTGTCACAGAATCACTCAGAGGCCACATGAGTTATCAGTGCTTGAACTACTGGTTGGAAACATGCATTTTCAACCAATTTATTTTGGGCCCATTTACCTTGCTCCAAAGATAAAATTAAAATTCATAAAAACATTGCCAGAGGCACACCAAGACACATCTGAAACAAGACGATGCCGAAAGAAGCAAAATACTCCGTGATGAATCTCCCCCAAATTAGCAATAAGCCCCTAGAAAATTCCAAAATTTGAACAAAGCTACTAAAGCATAAATTATTTGCGGAAAACAGTATAAAAGTTATAAGGGAGTAAAAAAATGAATGACTGAAAATATTTCTTTTTACCAATTAATCATTTTGGGTTTTATTATTTATTTATTTATTTATTTTTTTCTTTAAGTAAATTCTGTTCTCTGTCCAGTGCTCATTGAGGAGAAAGGGAAGAAGTGGCAGAAGCAGAGTGGAGAGTTCGAGAGAGGGACAGAGATAGGGGTTGGGGGAGAGACAGAGAGAGAAGAGGAAACGCAAAAGGCCGAAGAAAGATGTATACCATTTGGAAAGTGAAGCAAAAATTTATGAGAAATTCCACACACATACCAACATGCACACACAAACTTATTTGATAATAGAAGCCAGGTCTCATGGGGCTACAGATGGATTTTATTTTTTTAAATAAATGTATTTGTTTATTTTTGGCTGCTTTGGGTCTTCGTTGCTGCACACAGGCTTCAGTAGTTGTGGTGTGTGGGCTCGAGAGCGCAAGCTCAGTAGTTGTGGCCCATGGGTTTAGTTGCTCTGAACGATCTTCCCAGACCAGGGCTCGAACCCGTGTGCCCTGCATTAGCAGGCAGATTCTTAACCACTGTGCCACCAGGGAAGTCCCACAGACGGATTTTTCTTTCCATTTTTCACCTGGCATTTAATGGAAACAGCTGTCTGGCCTGCTGGCAGATGCCCTCCTGGTACCTGTTCCACGAAGTTCCTGGGCATGAACTGTTCTCACACAACACAGGCCCAGGGCAGTCGGGGAGCAGCTGCTGACCCCAGCGTGTCCGGCCATGAAACTGAACAACCAGCAGCTCGCTGCTGCCCCAGGAGAGCTAGGATTTACTCCCGAAGGTGTCTTCTTGCCCGGCTTTACACACAGCAGCTTCCACTGTTAAAAGGATATGCTTGCAGAGCACAAATGACAGTGGCAGGACCACGTTTCTATCTCCTAGCGTTTTACAAATAGACTCAGAACTGGCAAAGGGGACTCTGGAGCTGGAAGGCCTGTTGTGAGTCTGTCGCAGTGATGCAGGTGGGAGACCAGGAGAACCTCAGCTGCGGCAGTGGCTCTGGGGAGATTTAAAACACATGAAGGGTGCAAAACTAGCAGAGCTTGTGACAGCAACCAGGGGACAAATTGAAAAAGCTGTTTAGATATTTAGCTTCTCAGGTATCTATTGCTGGATGACAAGCCACAGAGAACAGTCTGAAGATGAAGGAACTTGCTGACTTGATACAGATGCTATAAGGAAAGCCCATTTTACAGAAACAGATCCACAGACATAGAAAACAAACTTATGGTTACCAAAGGGGAAAGGCGGGGAGAGACAAATTAGGAGTTTGGGATTAGCAGGTACAAACCACTATATATAAAACAGATAAACAACAAGGTCCTATTGTATAGTACAGGGACTATATTCAATATCCTGTATAAACCATAATGGAGAAGAATATGAAAGAGAATACTTACATATATGTATAACTGAATCACTTTTTCTATGCCAGAAATGAACATTGTAAATCTAGTATACTTCAAAAAAAAAGAGAAAAGAAAGCCCGTTTTTTTTGTTCTTTTAATAAATTTATTTATGTATTTATTTTTGGCTGTGTTGGGTCTTCGTTGCTGCGCGCGGGCTTTCTCTAGTTGCGGCGAGTGGGGGCTACTCTTCTGTTGAGGGCAATGCATGGGCCTTTCCAAAAAATTCTGGGGGGTGATTATTTTATTGCTCAGGTGTCTCCCCCAGCTCCTTCCCTTTAGTTATAATAAATAAATAATATTTATTTATTTCATTTTTTTCTTTTGGGCTTCAGAGAGAACAGGTCTCCTGAAGACTGAGGCCTAGACCCTACGTGGTGCTCCTCTATCCTCTCTCTGAAATTAAGGTAAATTACAGTGTAAGCCATTTCTCCTTCTATCCCACTCACCTGAGCCACAAGAAGGAGCTAAAGAGTACATGAGTCTCACCCCAAGATGGAGGAAGTAAGGCATCACCACCTGGGGGGCTCAGCCATGGATGTGGTATTAACTGGCAAAATCCGGAACAGAATTCAGTCAGATATTTGAAAGAACATTTGCCAAAGAAGGTTATAAAAACAATTTCTCAGTGTATCTTGTGGAAATGATTTTTTAAAAACTTACACTGGCCCTCTGTATTTAGATGAATGGGTCTGAGTGTAATAGTTATAAATGGCAATACTTAGTATGCTAATATTATATGGATCATGAAAAAAAAATGTTCTCTGAGATAATAAATAAGTAAATAAATATAGTTTCTCGGGCTTCGCTGGTGGCGCAGTGGTTGAGAGTCCGCCTGCCGATGCAGGGGACACGGGTTTGTGCCCCGGTCTGGGAGGATCCCACATGCCGCGGAGCGGCTGGGCCCGTGAGCCATGGCCGCTGAGCCTGCGCGTCCGGAGCCTGTGCTCCGCAACGGGTAGAGGCCACAACAGTGAGAGGCCCGCGTACCGCAAAAACAAAAAACAAAAAAAAACCCCAACAGTTTCTCTTTTTCCACCAAGCGCTCTATACCCTGGGTCTATATTCCTCTGGGACGCCAACAAGTGCAGGACCCAATTCACTAGTTCCACTCGGCATGAGTTCCTCATCCTCTGTTGGCCAGACCTTGCCTTCCCCAGCAGGAGGTGGATTCTCGGCCTGTCTCACCGGGAGCCACGGAATCTTGGCTTCCTCAGATGCCGCTGTTCTGACTTCACCCATATCCTCAGCCTTCTCATCCCCAGCACGCTTCCCACTGCAGTCCCTCGACAGTCGGAAAGTCCACTGGTCACACAAATGTGAGGGTTCTGGTTCCTTCATAATTAATAAATTGGCTTTCCGCCTTTCAGATCAATCTTCTGAGCTTAGTTAATATATACCTGCTTCTAAGAGCCAAGTGGCGAAATTAAATATCCAAGCCTGCGGGCGGAAGGCAGGGCCTGGCAGAGCTGCTGAGCTGCGGAGGGCCTCCGCGTGAGGTCTGTGGGGAAACACCAGGCGGTCTTCGAGACACCGCTTCAAGGACAGATGCAGGAGGGCAGTTTAAATTTTTCTGCATGCTTATGCTTTCTGTTTACAAGTGCACGTTGTTCCATCCGCAGTGCAAATTCCCCACAGGCAGTAATCGGCCCTAATGGATCTTAAATTCTCACTGAGGGGGAATGACTGTTCACTGGAGACCAAGTTTTGTGTTTCTAGTTGTTCTGACCCAAGAAATGCAGTGTTCATGTGGCCCGGCAGATGCAGACAACAGCAAAGAGGACCTTCGGTCTGTGGCTCTGGTGAATTTGGTCCTCCATCAACACCGGCCTTTTATGGAGCACTTCCTGTGTGCTCAGCTCAGAGTTTATCTCAGTTAAGTGGCAGAAAATAGAGGAGGCAGAGCTGGGATGTTGATGATGGGCTGATAAGGGGAGCTGAGCTTAGAAAGCAGTAACCACGGCTCCGTTCTGTAGCGTCCAGACAGAAGCATCACACGGTCAAGTGTAATACAGGAAGAAAGATACCCACGGCTTTTTTTTGTTGTTGTTCTCTCAGTTTGGGAACTCCACTTACGTGTGTATTTTTAAAAGTTGAATAACATGTGATTACCACGCACACATTAAACAATAGGAAACGTCTAACCACAATCGCTGTGCTCACCTGTCTCCTGTGAATATCCTCCCTCGTCAGGACAAAGATACCTGGTCATTCTTCTAATGGCAGCACGGCATTCAGGGGGCTTGGGGTCCTTGGCTAAAGGCACAGTGGACTCTCCTGTCCAGAGCTCTGCTTCCCCTTCCTTTATCTTTGATCACACTGCCTGAATGTAGGAATATCACAGGGTCAGAGGCCCACGTGTGCTGATAGGCATCTGAGGCTTTGGCTGTAGGTTTCGTTACCCCCAGACCTGGGTTCGCCTCTTGGTGGGTGTCAAGCCAAAACACACAACCAAGCCAAAGATCTGGAGAATAAAGGATTGATTACTTGCAGCAAGGAAAGAGAACACACGGGATCTTATCTAAGGCAGTGTCTCCTGCCAACAGCAAAATTGGGGAAGTTTTAAGCTAAGGGTCCATGCATATTCATGAAGGGGCTGAGGCCTAGACGGAGGCCAAGCTTTAGCGGATTGAAGTCACCAGGGTCAGAAAAGGTCAAGCTCATCACCCCTTAGGTTCCAGTTGATCGGGTGCTTGAGCTTCAGGCTAATCCTTACCATTGAAACAGGACTGGGTGTATTTACACCTGCTATATTAACCTTGCTATTGTTACTGCTCTTGCCTGGTCATAGCCTTTTGTTCCGACATTCTTTTGTTTCCTTAAGATCCTTAATTACCGAGACCTATTCAAGGGCAAGCACTGTGGCCAGGCTTAGATCACAAAATGGCTTAGGCCCAAAATGGCTTCTCTTATGTCAAGAAAGCCATGTCGGGTTCCTTTTCTCCAGGGACCCCCTACCCTGTGTGCTCACAGTTATGAGTTCAAGGGTGGCCTGCCGGCCCAGAAGCCTGGGTCATGGTGTGCTGTTTCCGTCTGCCCTCGGTGACTGCAGATCAATGAATTCATAGTTCAGCGGCCTTGTCATCCTCACTTTTTACTTGTTTCCTACTTCCAGTTATTTTCGTTCCTTAGTTTGGCCCCTGCTCCCCACAGGCCCTGCGAACTCCTTCCCAAATCCTAAGGCTCAGTGGCCAACGGAGGAGAGTTTTATTTTTTGAGTGGGCAGCTGATCTAGCCTCCACCTAAAACTGAATTTGAAATCTTCCCAGGGTTGGGAGTCTGAGTAATCTAAACACAAAGTGAGACAGAAGGTTTTATCGTAATCCATTTTCAGTAAGCGCAGTATTAAATATTCAGCTTTTCAGACACAAATGGGCAGAGCCCAGGCAAGCCCAGTGATAAGACATTTTCGGATGTTAATTATGTTTCCTTTTTACTGAAACTCTCACAAGCAAATTCTGTGAGATCAGATGGAATTTTCAGTAGACTTTTCCAGCCAATTTTGTCATGTTGAAAAGCATAATGATTTTCAGCTTGCCTTAAAGCTCCAGTGAGATAATTACCTCTCACTGACAAGGTCAATGGACAGCTCAGGATCTGTTCATTTAATTCTAAGACAATTTCAGCTGCTAATACTGAGCTCCAAAGGAAATGATAACAAAGGGGTATCGTTTGTATAGGAAAGTACAGGTTTCTTTCAGTGTAATGAAGTCTGCATGGCCACAACCCTCATCCTTACCCAAACCCTTCAACTCACCATTTACCCTGGAGGCAAAGGACTGTTAGAAGAAACTGATTGTCACGTTTCATTCCCTTGCATGTTGGAGGGAAAGGAAGGATAGATAGGACTGCCATGGACTTGGCCTTACCTGGCCCATGTTCTCAGACTGATGCTGAAAACTCGGCCTCTGTGCACCAGTGCTGAATCAAATCTCGGAGACAGAGTTTTGGGTGAAGTAGAAAAGAACAGCCTTACTGCTTTGCTAGGCAAAGCGGGATCCAGTGGGCTCGTGCCCCACAGTACCTCTGTGTCCCAAACTGGGAGGATTTGGTGAGGAGTTTTATAGCAATGTTTCAAAGGCAGAGCTGCTATTAAGGATCCGGGTGTGTGCAGGGCCTGCATTTTTTAAATCAGGCCCCGGGTGGTCTCCGGATGAGCTTCTCTGGCTCTTGAGGAATAAAGAATGCTTCATCAAGTAGTTAACATCTTCCATTTGTTGGGGGTTTTAGTTCTGCAGAAGAGCTCAAAGCTATTGTTACGTATATCCCTTGAGGGGGAACCAGGACCCTACCCCAAGGCTGCACTATTGTTTCTTGACTGCTTCTCCCTTGTCTCTGCATCCCCTCCCTTCCCTGATTAGAAACTGCTCAAATCTGCCCTTTGGGACTCAGGGAAGGTCACGGAGGCTGGAGTCTGTTCCCTACAAACAAGAAATGGGGGACACAGAAAGGCTTCCATGTCCAGGAGCCCCACAGGGTCCTGCTCAGTTTCAAGATCTACACCCAGAGAGCTGATCAGGCCCTGGGAGGAGCAGGCATGTTGAAGGCCAGCGGGCATCCACTGGCCCCCACCAACGCCGCCCCGGTGTGATGTAACAGCTGCTGCCCTTGCAGATTTTTTCTCAATCCAGCCAGACTGATTGGGGAAAAACAAAAAGAGTGGTGATAATGTCATGAATATGTATTTGCTACTCCTCAGCCCACAGAAGGCAGAGAGGAAGATGCCAGAACAGAATATGGGGCATGGAGTCCAGGTTTGCCATTTACTCTCTGTGTGATTTGGGGCAAAATACCTAAAATCTCTGAGTCTCAAACGCTTCATCCTTTTTTTTTTTTGTTTGGCTGCTTTGGGTCTTTGTTGCTGTGCAAGGGCTTTCTCTAGTTGCGGCCAGTGGGGGCTACTCTTCGTTGCGGTGCGTGGGCTTCTCACTGCGGTGGCTTTGCTTGTTGTGGAGCTCCGGCTCTAGGCGCACGGGCTTCAGTAGTTGTGGCCCAAGGGCTCTAGAGCACAGGCTCAGTAGTTGTGGCGCACGGGCTTAGTTGCTCCGTGGCATGTGGGATCTTCGTGGACCAGGGCTCGAACCCGTGTCCCCTGCATTGGCAGGCGGATTCTTATCCACTGCGCCACCAGGGAAGTCCCCAAATGCTTCACCCTTAAAATGACTAAAGTGTGTACAGTTGGGAAGGATTCAAAGAGATAATGAAAATGAAAGTACTTTATACAGTTTAAAAACACTCTGTGCATGTCAGATTTGTATAATTGTTGCTAAGGAAAACATCCTTTGCCAACAGTTCAAAGGCTGCCAACAGCCAAGTAATAACCTTCTGGCTCGAAGGCCAATTCCAAAGGAAAGCTAGTTTCCTCCCTGAAACAGGTTGTAGAAATTTAAGTTTATCGAATTAGTCTTATAATATGGAGTCAAATACCACCCAGGCAGCCCCTGTCTCATGAGGGTGCTCAGCTCAAGATTTCTTCTGGGTGTTTTAGTCTCAAATGCGTAGGTGTCAGTCAGGGTTAGGGGTTGGGGGGAGTTAACTTACAAAAAAGACTAGGGGCTTCCCTGGTGGCGCAGCGGTTGGGAGCCCCCCTGCCAATGCAGGGGACATGGGTTCGTGCCCTGGTCCAGGAAGATCCCATATGCCGCGGAGCAGCTGGGGCCATGAGCCACAACTACTGAGCCTGTGCATCTGGAGCCTGTGCTCCGCAGCAAGAGAGGCCACGACAGTGAGAGGCCCACACACCGTGATGAAGAGTGGCCCCCGCTTGCCGCAACTAGAGAAAGCCCTCGCACAGAAACGAAGACCCAACACAGCCAAAAATAAATAAATAAATAAATTTATTTTTAAAAGTCTATAAATGCACCTGGAGTATTTACTTAAAACACGTGCGTGCACACACACACCCACCCGATACACTGGGACGAATGTGCACCGCGTGGAGAAAGACATGAGCAGATAGATTTATGTTGAAAGGCAGAGGCTCAGGAATTTGGTTAACTAGCTCTTCCTCATATCCATTTTATTTTTCTCTTGGGGAGTTTTCTATTTCTGTCAACCACTGTATTTTTGGTGGAGAGGCACCGTGGGTAGAGTGTATGTTATTCTCAAACTTAGGGGTTTAGGTGACCTATTGTTTATCAGAGGGAAGGCTTTTCATGAGCAAAGGAAACAAAGCATGAGAGAAAACAAACACACTATTGAAATGGCAGCTTCAGCCAAGCTGCAGCTGTGTCTCACAGCGCCCAAAGCTCCAGAGGTTTGTTTAAGAAAACCGAGGCTTCAGCAGGAAATAAGGAGTGTCCTGGGAGCACCAAGACAGGATAAATCTTTGCATCACTGTCGCTCCTCTATGGCCTGAGCGAGGAACCACTGAGTGGAGAGAAGGCATAACCAAGACCCCAAGCAGATTCCAGAGTGGAGACGGGCAGAGACAGAGCCAGCAACCTGGGTGTGAGAGCTAAACGTCCTGCCTTCCACGCTACCATATTTACAACTTAAGCTGATGGTAATCAAAGGGGGTTCAAGTGAACATAATTTAACCCATTTCTGGTTCCTGTGTGATATTTGTGGAAAGGGTAAATTTATCTGAAAGGCTAAATCTATTCTGTCTTTGAAATCC
The DNA here is from genome assembly GCF_003031525.2 of Neophocaena asiaeorientalis asiaeorientalis. Taxonomy (NCBI): domain Eukaryota; kingdom Metazoa; phylum Chordata; class Mammalia; order Artiodactyla; family Phocoenidae; genus Neophocaena; species Neophocaena asiaeorientalis. Next base: position 1,169,201 of record NW_020172473.1, on the reverse strand, counting down.
TATTTAAGGCTTAAAATATTAGGAAGACAGAAAGTACAATAGCCCAAACTGCATAAAAAGTTAATTAAAAATTCTCACCAAGAAATTCCCTGGTGGTCCAGTGGTTATGACTTTGCACTTTCACTGCTGAGGGCCCGGGGGTCGATCCCTGGTCAGGGAACTAAAATCCCACAAGCCACGTGGTGTGTCCAAAAAAAAAAAAAGAAATTCTCATCCAGGTTGTTAACCGTACAAAAGGAATGAATGCTCAGTATTGAAAACACTGAAAAGTCATTTATTGACTCATTCAACAGATATTTCCTAAGCATCCATTAGGTGTCAAGTCCCAGATATTTTAAAAATGCTTATAAACAACTTGGGGAAAATAGATGATTCCAATAGAGTTTGCTAGGTGTGTTGACACTGGTGGGGTGAGGTGGGGTGTCAGGAAGGAAGAAAATTTCTTCTGCCCTTCTAGGTTCTTCTGGTTGGCCTAAGAATTAACTGGCATGAGACAGATGAACAGGAGAAAATCAAGCAGAAGTTTAATAAGACGTATGCATGGCAGAGACCCAGGAGAACTGAGTAACTCACCAAAATGCTCCAAGCCCTCACCTTAAACACCACCTTCAGCTAAAGACAAAAGAGCAGGGATTTGGGACTTGAAAGGGGAGGAAGGCAATTGACATGGAGATGAAAAAGCAAATGTTCTGCAAACAAATGTTTGCTGGGCCAGGCAGAGACAATGGGACACGGAGTGAACTCTGATCTCTAAGCCCTGCTGCGTTTCCCCACCACACCTAGGCCATGTTCTTTGCAGATACCTCTGGAGATAGCTCTATTCTGGGAACTGACCCTTTATCCAAATTCTTCAGTCAGCTAAGAGGGAGGGAAAAAGAGAGACTTCCTGAGTCTTCTGTCTCTTAAAAATAATCAGCCTAGGGAACTTCCCTGGTGGCGCAGTGGTTAAGAATCCACCTGCCAATGCAGGGGACACGGGTTCGAGCCCTGGTCCGGGAGGATCCCACATGCCACAGAACAACTAAGCCCGTGTTTCACAGCTACTGAACCTGTGCTGTAGAGCCCACGAGCCACAGCTACTGAACCCCGTGTGCCTAGAGCCCATGCTCCGCAACAAGAGAAGCCACCATAATGAGAAGCCCGTGCACCGCAACGAAAACCCAATGCAGCCATAAATAAATAAATAAATTAAAAAAATAATCAGCTTAAATTAATCGTTATGCCAAAGAGACACATTTTGGGGTGGCAAATTCTGCTCCCCTATAAGGGAGAGATGAGGTGGGCATGGAGGGGCTGCTGGGGGTTTCCCAGAGGAGAACAGATCAATCCTGGGCTCAGGCAGGCCAGCATGTGACCAGAAAGGGAGCTTGCTTCGGAAGGTAAATCCACACACTGCTTCCTTCCTTGAGAAAGAGCAAGAACTGAACTAAACAGTGTGCTCAGTGAGTCAGTCATTTAACATTCTTATCTCATCACAAGCCACTAACGGGTTGTCCTAGACCAGCAGCTGGTGTGTGGCACACTTTTTTTTTTTATTGGGGCGCATGGGCTCTGTAGTTTGTGGCACGCAGGCTCTAGGTGAGGCACGCGAGCTCAGTAGTTGTGGAATGCGGGCTCAGTTGCCCTGCGGCATGGGCGATCTTAGTTCCCTGACCAGGTATCGAACTCGTGTCCCCTACATTGGAAGGCGGATTCTTTACTGCTGGACCACCAGGGAAGTCACTGTGTGGCACATATTTTGAGCACTGTAGCGAAGGATGACTAGGAGTTATTCAGGGGAGAGGGAGGAGGGCATCCCACAGAGAGAAGTCTGGGCAGAGTCAGAAGGGCCTCCGCAGGAGAACAACTGCACAGGATTCGGGGGATGTGAGGGTGAGAGGCCAGAAAGTCCAGCAATTCAGGGGCCAAGCTTGTTTTAAATGAAGGGAGCAGAGACAGAGAGAAATCTTGGTCCTACCTTCAACGCCGGCTCACACCAGACTCCTGTGAAGTCTTCCTGGAGAAAACGTTCTGCAGAAACTCTGAGAAAAAGGAAGTGTCCACGGGAAAAAGCTGCACAACCTAAAAGTAGAGAATTATGTTTTATTTGGTGGACTTGCTGAGAACTTAGGCCTGGGAGACACCCTCTCAGATAGCTAGAGGGATAGCTCCAGAGAGGTCAGGGCTGAGCCAGGATATACAGGGGTTTTTGCAACAAAGACCAGGGAGTCAGAACGTCTGTTAATTACAGTTAATTAAAGAAAACCAGACATCTCAAGTTAATGAATGTAGCGCTTCTCTCTGTATGGGCAGATGCAAGAGTCTGGGCTCATTGAAATCATTTCTCTGATAGGTACCTCAGCTGCCGAGGACGGGTAACCTGTTCTGTCCCATCCTGAGAGCTCTCGGGGTGCACCGTTGGGGCTGGCTGCAGTGGCTGCGGGCTCGATAGCAGCGTTTGCTGAAGATTTCTTCCTTAGAGTAGCCTTGGAGGCCAAATGCCCCCTTCCTTCAAGGGAAATCTTACATTTAAGAAGGGAAACAAGATCAAACCTAACAGGGACACCAATGGGCCAGGTTTTGGTCTTCAAAAAATGCAGTTTCTATCTTCTTTGTTGAGTAATCAGTACTAAGGAAGTTTAGCTACTTTACAGAGAAAGAGAGGAGGAGAGAGGGGGAAAGCCACCTTTGTCCACAGTCCTGGTCTCTGAGACTGGACATCCAGCAACCGTGTGTGCGGAAAGGATGGGGCTCCTGGGGGGCGCTGCCACACACCTTCCTGACTGTGGCTGGAAGTGCCACCTTTATGAGTCCTTCCCTTTGAATTATGCATGTTCTCGCTAATAATTACTTTTTAAAAAAAAATAAATTTATTTTATTTTTGGCTGCGCTTGGTCTTCGTTGCTGCACACAGGCTTTCTCTAGTTGCGGCCAGTGGGGGCTACTCTTCGTTGCGGTGCGTGGGCTTCTCACTGCGGTGGCTTCTCTTGTTGTGGAGCTCGGGCTGTAGGCGCACGGGCTTCAGTAGTTGTGGCTCAAGGGCTCTAGAGCACAGGCTCAGTAGTTGTGGCGCACAGGCTTAGTGGCTCCGTGGCATGTGGGATCTTCCCGGACCAGGGCTCGAACCCGTGTCCCCTGAATTGGCAGGCGGATTCTCATCCACTGCGCCACCAGGGAAGTCCCCTAAAAATTACTTTTTAAAATCCAGAATCTCCCTGGAAAATGACAAAGCTAAGCTTGATTCCATTTTAAATCAAGAGACTGAGTTAAGACTCATTTATTAACTGCTTTCCTCCAGGAATGAAGAGATTTGCTAGGTGGTTTCACAGGCTCTCTGGGACAGAGGTGGAAAGTTAGCAAGTAAAACACACACACAACAAACTTCACATACTCTACTCTGTGCCCAGAGCCAATGATGAGAGTGTCCCTGTGACACCCCTATGACGACTTTGATACTTGTTTCCCCCCACCCTCTGAAGCACCTGTGCCTTCTTGGGGTTCACGGAAGTGTTCTCCAGATGCTGCAAATATGACTCACGTAGGCCCTTTCCAAGAATATTTAGCTCTCAGCTGGTTTCACAGGAAATCTTTCTATTGTTCAGACTTCTAAGAAATAGGACACCAAGTGACTTCCCTTTTTACTCCTGTGTCTCTGGGGAACCGGCGCTCAGGAGGGACAGGCAGGGCTCTGTGATGTTCTGGGAGCACGTGAACTGGAGAATGGGCTTGTCTCCTTCGGGGAGGCCGTTTGCTTCCCACCAGGCCTGGCATGCAAGAGAGAGAATACAGGCGTTTAAAAAAGAGATGTTAGGGCTTCCCTGGTGGCGCAGTGGTTGTTGAGAGTCCGCCTGCCGATGCAGGGGACACGGGTTCGTGCCCCGGTCCGGGAGGATCCCACATGCCGTGGAGCGGCTGGGCCCGCGAGCCATGGCCGCTGAGCCTGCGCGTCCAGAGCCTGTGCTCCGCAGCGGGAGGGGCCACAGCAGTGAGAGGCCGGCGTACCGGAAAAAAAAAAAAAGAGATGTTATCTATTATAAAAAGGACAGTGCTTCAAAGACAGCCCTGCTTTCCAGCCTGGAGGGCACGTGGAAAATGCAGATCCAGAAACGCTGGGATTCCAGGAAGGAATGATACCTTCTTATTTCTTGTTGGGTGAAGGAGAACTCCAGGGAGATTGGGTGTTTGCCCATTAAGCTCTCCCAGGGCATTAGAGACCAGCCAGGGTGGCAAACCAGGGAGCTGAGCTTTGCCCTCCAGGTGGGGGAGACGAATGGCAGTGTTTTGTTGAAGGCAAAGAAGAGGAAAGTGTGGCATTAGTAACTGTCCCTGAGTTACCTGCTGAGCCATCCAATCATAGGAAGTTACGAGTTTCCAGGCCCTTTCCTCTCCAGTGGGTCAGGCACAACCCTGACAAACAGTTCCTGCTGAGTGGAGCTTGGCTTTCCTGACTAGATCTTTTTCCAGAAATGTCTATGCATATGAAGTATTTTGCAACTAAAAGTTTTCAATAATTTATCCTAAGTGCCAGGCACTGTGATAAATTACTCCCCAAACATTATTATTATCATACCCATGTTACAAGTTAGTGTTGGGGCCCCAGGTAGGACACCCCAAAATGTGCCTCATGGCATATTGATTATTTTGAATTAAAGTGACTTAAGAAGTGGCCAGTGCAAGAGGGACACTCTGACCCTCCTTTCTGTCTCCCTGAAAGCAGGAAATAAATATCTCAGGTGAAAGGTGTACTCCCTGCATCTGGAGATGGAAGGACACCCTTATCACCAGAGATGGCCGAGAAGCCTCTATAAACAAACTTGTGACCTTCCTCAGTTGACCCCAAGCCCAAACTCTGTTTGGATTCTTCACTCATTGGGCACCCAAAACCTCAGTTTTTTTGTCCCATCAGTTCCTCACAAATTTATTGTTTCTTTGTCTAAAAAGTACAAAAGCTGTCCTCTTTGGCCGCTTCTTAGGTCCCATTTCTCTGAGATCTCCATGTGCCCGAATTAAAATTCATTTCTTTTTCTCCTGTTAATCTGTCTTGTGTCAATTTTATTATTAGTCCAGCCACAAGAACTCAAGAGGGGTAGAGGGGGAAATGTCCCCTTCTCCGACATTAGGAAATCAAAGCTTTGGAAATTTTAAAGTTGCCCAAGATAAATGAGTGAGTGGTACAAATGGCTTTTGTTCCAGAAACCACCTGTTTAACCTCTCTGCTCTGCCCCTCAACAAGGAGAACTTCAGACATCCTTTGTCTGCCTTTGGGGCCAGCCCTCCACCGCCAGGGGGATCAGGAGACCCTTTGTGGATCGTTTCCCTTCCTACACCAAACGAGGCCCTCTGCTCTCAAATAGTTCTCACACCTCAGATCCTGCTGTGGATGGTCAAGGAGAGGTACCAATTCTGAAATCCCATCAAACACCCGGCACCTCGGAATTTCCTGGACTTAGGGCTTCAGTATCTTTAACCGGTAATCACTCCACTTTTGGTTCATGGTGAAATCTGTAAACACATGAGGAATTCTAAAATTCAATGTATGTTGTTGATCCCACAGCTGTGTCCTTCTCCAGCCTTCCCCAAACCAAAGAACATTCTTTTAAAAATTTAGAAGTAATGGCTTTTTCTCTCTCTTTTTTTTTTTTTAAAAAAAGGCCTAATATCTTCCTTCTAATTGATACAAATTATTGTTACAACAACCTGGTAGAATGGAAAGAGCTCCAGGTTAGGAGACAAGAGGCCTGAGTTTTGTCCCCTGCTCAGCACCAACACACCTTTGGACTCACGGCCCGTTGCTTAGATGCTCATGAGGCCCCATTTTGTCACCTGTATAATTTGAGGGATGGATTAGGTGAGTTCGCAGCGTCTTTTCAGCTGGGCCATTCTACCATCATAAACATCAATTATCAAACAGCATTTTAAGGGTCTGATAAGCATACGTCTATCAGGTGATAAATGTCCTGGTGGCTTGATGGTAGCCATATTCCCTCTGAGGATCCATTGTATGCTAACTAGGAGGGTTTTTTCCTCTCCCAGAACACCTCAGCTTGCTTCTCCAAGCTGACAAGAAGAAAAAGCACACACAATGAGTAGCTAATGCATACCAGGCACTGTATTAGGCTCATGACATGCAGTATGTCATCACGTCAAAGGTGAGGGCTAGAGACGATCAGCTCTACTATATTCACTTGTTTAAGAAATATTTCCTGGTGGGAACGTAAATTGATACAGCCACTATGGGAACAGTGCGGAGGTTCCTTAAAAAACTAAAAACAGAACTACCATATGACCCAGCAATCCCACTACTGGGCATATACCCTGAGAAAACCATAATTCAAAAAGACACATGCACCCCAATGTTCATTGCAGCGCTATTTACAATAGTCAGGACATGGAAGCAACCTAAGTGCCCATCGACAGGTGAATGGATAAAGAAGATGTGGCACATATATACAATGGAATATTACTCAACCGTAAAAAGAAACAAAATTGAATTATTTGTAGTGAGGTGGATGGACCTAGAGTCTGTCCTACAGAGTGAAGTAAGTCAGAAAGAGAAAAACAAATACCGTATGCTAACACATATATATGGAATCTAAAGAAAAAAACATGGTTTTGAAGAACCTAGGGGCAGGACAGGAATAAAGACGCAGACATAGAGAATGGACTTGAGGACATGGGGAGGGGGAAGGGTAAGCTGGGACGAAGTGAGAGAGTGGCATGGACATATATACACTACCAAACGTAAAATAGATAGACAGTGGGAAGCAGCTGCATAGCACAGGGAGATCAGCTCGGTGCTTTGTGACCACCTAGAGAGGTGGGATAGGGAGGGTGGGAGGGAGGGAGACGCAAGAGTGGGGAGATATGGGGGTATATGTATACGTATAGCTGATTCACTTTGTTATAAAACAGAAACTAACACACCATTGTAAAGCAATTATACTCTAATAAAGGTGTTAAAAAAAAAAGAAAAAAAGATAAAGCAAAAAAAAAAGAAATATTTCCTGAGAGCATCCAACATGCTGATGTTTTAGGTTCTAGAGACACAACAGTAAATGAGAGGAACCAAACTATGACATTATATACACATCAATTTAATCCCCAAATACTTATCAAATACCTACCATATGTCAAAAACTCTGCTAGTCGCTGGAGACACCACAGTGAGCAAAACTCTGACCTCATCACGTTGAAAGCTCAGCAGACTAATGAAAGGACAACAATGATAATGTAAGAGTGCTCTGGAAACACCAAAGAGATAGATAATAGAGAGAAAGGTACCTCTACCATCATCTGGTCAAAACATGAGTTAATCAATATACTTTGAAGTTACAAATATGAAACGATCTCTTTGCTTGTTTAGTCAAGTACAGGATTCCACCACTTATCTGGCTACTTTTAGAACATAAACTTAGGTAAATAGTAATATCTATAGCATCTCCACCTGTGTATCTTCACTTTTCTCCCTCTTCCGTTATAAATGAAATCACTTTTGTTCTCAATACTATTCACCTCCTTTTGTGAGAAAGCCCTGATACACTCATTGTTCAAGGCCCATTCTTCAAGATATTGGATTCCAAACAGCCTTGGGTCCTCATCAACACAGTTTACCATGAATTCTCCAAGGTCATGAACAGAGCAACATTCTTCTTGATTCAGCTCGGTTTGAAACTACTGGAAAGTCATCATCTCACTTTACACTCTCTTCAGGGACCCTCAGTCCCTGGCTACAATGATGGATCAGATCTGGGAAGTGAGTGAAAGCTTTGCAGAAAAGTGAATCCTTAAGCTGGCTCTTGAGGGATGTGTAGGAGTTTATCAGGCGGACAAGGTGTACTTTGGTAGCAGGAGAGGGAGGAGACTGAGGCCGGGGTTGGAGGGAAAGTAGGAAAGACAGTCCAGGCAGAGGTAAGAGGCTGCATGATGGCCAGAGCCACGTAACCACAGAGCAGGTTGAGGGAGACACATGTCCCTGAGTTCTGGGAGTGAGAGAGACGTGGAGACATGCTCAAAGCATCAGCTGCTGCTGGTACTGAAGGAGCCCCTGCTGCTAAGGGAACATCTACCAAATTCTGGACCTGAGAGGAGTCACTGAGATTTTGAACCAAAGATTTTAAACAGGATAACATTATGTTTTAGGAAGGTTCACTGTATCACTAGAGCAGTATTAACATTTCGTTGCACGTGTATACGGCAGTTCACTGTTCTAGCTGTCCAGACCTGCTCTGTCTTCCCGTTGTTTAATTTCCCTTTGGCAGTAACTTCTCCAACTCCCAACCCCGCTAAACGGGAGTGGCCTGTGTTTTCCTCTCAAGTGGTAAACACCTTTAAGGGAAGCCGGAACCAAAGAGCGAATTTCACTATTGAAAATAACTCTGAGGCTTAATGTTTTTGTAAGGCAAAGAGCCACCCACTTGATTTTTATCCATCTTATGAATTTTGATTTTTGGGGGGATGTGAACTAAAAAACAGTGAAGGCGTGTTTTCTGGTTTCAAAAGGAAATTATACATGTAAAATCAGTGCTTCTGCCCTAGACCACTGAGCAGACTTGCTGTATTGCATGCTTTTAGTGAATAGACATAATCTTTATCTTAAGTGGTATAACTTGAAGGATCTCTTTTGGATAAAGGTATTAGTCCAGATTGATAAATGAAATTGTTCAGTCTGTCTCACGCTGGTGGGTTTAGTTTCTAAGATACTGAAACTTAGGCCGGGTCATGCCTATTTACTACATTTGTTTTTCTTTCAAAAGCTCAGTGATTCCCAAATAAGTGGATCTTGGCAACGAATAATATGTGCCTTACTTATCCAGATTTCAGGCAATTTTAAATGATCTGATAAAAGATTTTGCAGACATCTGGGGAGATTGTGCTCAGCACTGACAAACAAGGGCCATTCTCATTTCAGAAGGAGCCCTCATGAGCCTGTGCCTAGTAGATGCTCATTGGTGCTCGCTGAGAGCACAGTTTGCCAGGAATCAGTATTTGGGTTGAGAGTCTTTAGGCTGGTGAAAGAATGTACTATAATTAGGTAATTAGAGAAAGGAAATACTGCAAAACAAGTCAAGGAAGTACCATACTGCCTCAGTTCTCAGCTAAAATTTGTCTTGATATACTATCGAGCATGAGAAGACTCCTAACCCCAAAGTATTCCTGGACGATGAAATTCCATAGATAGCCCTGGTATACAAAGCACACTCTAAACATTTGGAATTTACCAACAGATTAACAAGAGCACCGACTGCCCTTCCCCTTTCCCTCCCTCTGTGCTTTCTTGGTCAATTCCATCCTTCTTTTTTTTTTTTTGCGGTACGCGGGCCTCCCACTGCCGTGGCCTCTCCCGTTGCGGAGCACAGGCTCCAGACGCACAGGCCCAGCGGCCATGGCCCACGGGCCCAGCCGCTCCGCGGCATGCGGGATCCTCCCGGACCGGGGCACGAACCCGTGTCCCCTGCATCGGCAGGCGGACCCTCAACCACTGCACCACCAGGGAAGCCCCCATCCTTCTTTTCAAGTTCTTCCTCTGCATTCCTTTGAGGAGAGTGTTTCTCACTTGGCTTTCTTGTACTTCATCTTTTTCATCTTCTCTAACAGTGGCATCATTTGTGACAGCACCATGGTGGGTGTTATGGAATTCTAAGTGTCTCATTAAATAGTGCTTCTGGTATAAGAAAATCAAGTTTGAGACAAAGCCAGGCTTTTTGGTATTTTATTTTGATAAATATTCTGTATTAATCAAGCAATTGAGAAGCCAACATGATGCCAACTTTTTTATACTCAACTCCAAGGGTGACTGAGGTAGTACCTTTAATATCACAGCGATAAAAATAAATTAAATTTAAATTATTGGAATAAATATAATACCCCAATAACTGAGTTTTTTCTAATACAAGAGGACTTTTTTTTTTAAAGAGGGAAAGTTATGTCACAAATCCATCTTTTACATGTAGCTGTTCAGTTTTCCTTGCACCATTTATTGAAGAGACTGTCTTTTCTCCATTATATATTCTTTACTCCTTTGTCATAGATTGACCATAAGTGTGTGGGCTTATTTCTGGGCTTTCTATTCTGTTCTGTTGATCTATGTTTTTGTGCCAGTACCATGCTGTTTTGATTACTGTAGCTTTGTAGCATAATCTGAAATCAGGGAGTGTAATACCTCCAGCTTTGTTCTTTTTTCTCAAGATTGCTTTGGCAATTCAGGGTCTTTTGTGGGTCCATATACATTTTAGGATTACCTATTCTAGTTCTCTGAAAAATGTCATTTTTATAGGGATTGCATTAAATCTGTAGATTACTTTGGGCAGTATGAACATTTTAACAATGTTAATTCTTCTAATCCATGAATATGGGATATCATTCCATTTCTTTGTATGATCTTCAATTTCCTTCATCGATGCTTTATAGTTTTCAGAATATAGGTCTTTCACCTCCTTGGTAAGTTTATTCATAGGGTTTTGTTTTGTTTTTGGTGTGATTTTAAACAGGATTGTTTTCTAGGTTTTGGATAGTTCATTATTAGTGTATAGAAAAGCAACAGATTTCTGTATATTAATCTTGTATCCTGAAACTTTGCTGAATTCATTTATTAGTTGTAACAGTTTTTTGGTGGGGACTTTAGGGTTTTATATATACATTGTCATGCCATCTGCAAATAGTGATGGTTTTACTTCTTCTCTTCCAATTTGGATGCCTTTTATTTCTTTTTCTTGCCTGATTTCTGTGGCTAGGACTTCCAAAACTATGTTGGATAAAAGTGGTGAGAGTGGGCATGCTTGTCTTGTCCGTGATTTTAGAGGAAATGTTTTCAGCTTTTCACCACTGAGTATGATGTCAGCAGTGGGTTTATCATAAATGGCCTTTATTATTTTGAGATATACCAACATATACCCTCCCTACCAACTTTGATGAGAGTTTTTATCATGAATGGATATTGAATTTTGTCAAATACATTTTTCTGCATCTACTGAGATGATCATGTGATTTTTATTCCTTCTTTTGTTAATGTGGGGTATCACATTGAGTGATTTGTGAATACTGAACTATCCTTGCATCCCTGGAATAAATCCCACTTGATCATGGTGTATGATACTTTTTATATTTTGTTGAATTCAGTTTGCTAATATTTTGTTGAGAAGTTTTGCATCTATATTCATCAGAGATATTGGCTTTTAATTTTCCTTTTCTGTATTGTCCTTGTTTTGTTTTGATATCAGGTGGCCTCACAGTATGAAGTTGAGAGTGTTCCCAGCTCTTCAATTTTGGGGAATAGTTTGAGAAGGATAGCTATTAGCTTTTTTCTTCATGTTTGGTAGAATTCCCCTATGAAACCATCAGGTTCTGGACTTTTGCTTGCTGGGATTTTTTTTTTTTTAATTACAAATTCAATTTCACTACTCATGATAGGTCCATTCAGATTGTCTATTTCTTCCTGATTCAGTCTTGGAAGGTTGTAATGTTTCTAGAAATTTGTCCATTTCTTCTAGGTTGTCCAATTTGTTGGCATATAACTGTTTGGAGTAGTCTCTTATGACTTTTTGCTTTTATGTGATATCAGTTGTTATTTCTTTTCTTTTACTTCTTATTTTATTTGGGTCCTCTCTCTTTTATTCTTGATGAGGCTGGCTAGATGTTTATCAGTCTTGTTTACTTTTTCAAAAAAGCCAGCTCTTGGTTTCACTGATCTTTTCTATTACATTTTTTGGTCTCTATTTTATTTATTTCCTCTCTGATATTTATCATTTCCTTCCTTCTGTTGACGTTGAGCTTTATTTATTTATTTTTTCTAATTCCTTTGTTAGAAAGGAATTTCGTTAAGTTGTTTTTTGAAATTTTTCTTGTTTCTTGAGGTAGGTCTCTATTGCTATAAACTTCCCTTTTAGAACTGCTTTTGCTGCATCTTACAGATTTTGGAAAGTTGTGTTTCCATTTTCATCTGTCTTGAGGCATTTTATGATTTCCTCTTTGATTTCTTCATTGACCCATTGTTTTTTCAGCAGCATGTTGTTTAGTGTCCATGTGTTTGTTTCCTATTTTTCTTTCTGTAACTGATTTCTAGTTTCATACCACTGTGGCTGGGGAAAAATGCTTGATATAGTTTCTATCCTCTTAAATTTGTCAAGAGTTATTTTGTGGCCCAGCATGTGATCTACCCTGGAGAATGTTCCATGTGCACTTGAAAAAATGTGTATTCTGTTGTTGCTTTTAGATGGAATGTCTCTCTCTCTCTCTATATATATATATACACACACACATTTGGTCTAATGTGTTACTTAAGACCAAATTTTCCTTCTGAATTTTCTGTCTGGATGATCTGTCCATTGTAAATGGAAATTTCTAAGTACCTAGAGGTACCCAGTAATATAGAAATTTGTTTTAGTAGCAAGAGTCTTGTGGATTATTGCTCTCATTAGCCTCTGCTAACTCTTTAAATTGCCTATGTTAAAGACCATAGGCAATACAGACAAGAGTATAGAGACCAGGGTTATACTAATCAAGGACTCTGCACACTTGAAGGCTTTCAGGAGTTCTTACATCTTCTTTGAGGAAAAGAAGTCTTTTCCCATTTAAAAATATTATGTTCTCTCTCTCTCTTCCTTTCTGTATTTAAATTGGAATAAATCTTCATTCTGAAACTATTTTGTGAATTCTATCCCATCACTTGAGCCAACTGGAGCCTAGGGAATGATAAATCCCAACTTGACATTTCTTTGTGTGAGTGATCTTCTTGTATCTCTCAACCTTGCATACGATTATCTTCCCCAGCCTCCTCAATAGGCTCTGCATTGCCAGCAAAGACACAACCAGATTCTCTAACATTATGGGTAATAGCCTGATAAACACCCAGAGATGGTTCTTCCACAAATGACAGCACCTAATGAGGCTCTGGCAAGAGATATTTTTGGTGATGCTGTTTTAAGGAAATGCTAGGAAAATGCCTCCTGTGGTAACTTACGAGTATGAAGGAGATCAACAGAAAGCTTTCATACGTCATGGCAATTTTCAGATGACTAATGAGATTTTGAAATTTAAAGAAAAATAACGACTTTTGTTCATGCCTTTAACTACATGCTTAAAGCAATTTCAAAACGCCTTCAACTAAAGATCTAATTGTAGCTGTGCACAATTAGTCATCACTAGAGAACTTTTCCATTATTATTCTTTTCTCCAGGTAATTGATTTGAACTACTTGAGTTCATATGCTTGAATAGTGTCGTGAATGGATAGAAGCTTGGGAAAATTTTTGGCCCAAGAGTCAAGGAGCAGGAAAGACTGGGAAATATACTGTTTGAGCAATTCAGTAAACAAAACAGTTGAGAAAGAATTCTGTGATGGATATTATCTGTTGCAGCCAGCAGCATTCCCACTCCTTTCTATAGTCTCTCCTGTCTTATAGCAGCTGGATGCCTGGGAATTGTATACTCTAGGCTTCTTGATAGGAAGGTTTTAAATATAATTTTACCAATGAGATTGACTCATGATAGCTTTAGGAATTAGAAGGGAGTTAGAACCCATTCCACTTTGTCCATCAGACGCTGTGGAAATACGGGTTCTGCATAAGATCAGTGTCTTTGAGATACCTGATCAACACTGTCTCTTGGACATGGGCAGAGGCTTTCTGCAGATTTCTGACCGAAAGGTGACAGAAGCTATGCCCTGGCTGTAACCAAGCCTGCAATGGTGGACCTGAAAGATTGTGTAGATCCCCAACTTTTACTTCTCCTGTCCTTCCAACAGTTTTGTAAGAACCTAATTCCCTATATTAAATCCCTTTCTACTTGAAACACTTATAGTCGTTTATGTTCCTCCCTCATCCTGCAAGAGATCTTATTTAAATTATTTTCAAGGGTCAAATGTTAGCACCTCTTTTAAAGATTATTTATCATACATTATTGGGACTTCCCTGGTGTGCAGTGGTTAAGAATCTGCCTGCCAATGTAGGGGACACGGGTTTGAGCCCTGGTCCGGGAAGATCCCACATGCTGTGGAGCAATTAAGCCTGTGTGCCACAACTACCGAGCCCACATGCCACAACTACTGAAGCGCACGTGCCTAGAGTCCGTGCTCCACAACAAGAGAAGCCACCGCAATGAGAAGCCCACGCACCACAATGAAGAGTAGACCCCGCTCACCACAGCTAGAGAAAGCCTGCGTGCTGCAACGAAGACCCAACACAGCCAATAATAAATAAATTTATTTTAAAAATTAAAAAAAAGAATATTTGTCATACGTTATTAAAAGACAATCTAAATTGTTTGGAAATAATTTCATGCTGTTTGCTCTTATAAACCGGACGTTTTACTTACAAAAATTAAGCCCTTTTCTATCATTTTACTTTAACTTCGTGGTTCATTACAGAATTAAATTCTCCAAGAATTCCTTCCTGACTGGTCGGATCCCTATTTGCTAAGGATGATTAAGTTTAAAGCAGTGATTCCCAAAAGGGGAAGGGAGATTTTGTCACCGCCCCCACTCTGCCCCACCCCACCAGGAGATACCTGGAGACATTTTTGGTTGTCAAATTGTGGGAGAGTGTGCTATTGGCGTTTAACGGTACTGCTAAACATCCTACAATGCACAGGACGACCCCCAGCAAAGGCTTATCAGACCCAGAATTTCAATTGTACTGAAGCTGAAAAATCCTAGTTTAAAAAAAGGACAATCTCCTGCAATTTTACGCCTATTGATTCTAAGCTAGGACTCTTCCGTTGATTTTTTACTGTACCCTGCAAATGACTCATTTCCTTCTTGCTTTGCATCTGATAAAACTCAGCACTTTGGCTCCCTCTGATTCCCACAAAGTCTGTTCCTTATCCACTTAGCCTTTCCTCTTGTGGAGACCTAGTTCCCACCAGGTATTCCATGGCCCGTGACTGCATGTTTCGTTGAGACATGCTAATTGGGCGTGGGCAGCTGTCGTGGTAATCCACGTGGACAAGACAGAAGGAGAACTTCTTCATTCATTTCTGTGTACAGGATCATGGAATTACAGGAGGGAATCCTAGAGAATGTCTAAACATACATTCCCCCTAGGTATGAGGAAACTGAAGCCCAGAGAGGGAAATGTACTCCCTCAGAGCTATCTATTTCAAGATTGCTAAAATTCTATCTCATAGCATTTGCAGGACTTATAAAAGCTCTCATCTATTCCAAGACAGAATGTTCCTCAATAGAAGACTTAACCAAAGATGGAAGAAATATTCTACTCAATGCCAAGTCCACTTGGGACCTCCCAAGATCATTTATGCTCCCAACACATCTCAACTCAGGATTAATCCAGCTTTGAGAGGGAGGTTCTCCATACTCTTTGGGTTAAATACACCTCTCACCTCAGGACAGAATGACAGAGAACGTGTGTTAGTTCTGAAAGCTCACCATGCCCAATTCAGACCTTGCTGTTCCTTCTCCAAGGAAATCTGTAAGAACTCATTAGTTAACATTGCTCCTGCTTGAGTTTCAGTCTTCTTGACTATATTTTTTTTTTTATATATATATTTATTTATTTAATGGAAACTACTTAAACACCTAAGAGTGGGAAAGAGATAAAAATAAGTTTTTTGTTTGTTTGTTTTGTTTGTTTGCAGTACGCGGGCCTCTCACTGTTGTGGCCTCTCCCGTTGCGGAGCACAGGCTCCGGACGCGCAGGCTCAGCGGCCATGGCTCACGGGCCCAGCCGCTCCGCGGCATGTGGGATCTTCCCGGACCGGGACACGAACCCGTGTTCCCTGCATCGGCAGGTGGACTCTCAACCACTGCGCCACCAGGGAAGCCCCAAAATAAGTTTTAATATATCAATATGATGATCAGATTCGCTGGCATGAAAAAAATTATTGCAGAAGAATATTTATTGGCATGGAGAAATATCCATAATATATTCAACGTAAAAGGAAAACAGATGTTCAAAGGACATGTAGTGTGACCCCAAATTTGATCTAAAACAGTATGTATACTATGGGAAAAAAATACAGGAAGAAGATGAACCAAAAACACCAACAAGGAGTTATCTCTGAGTATTGTGATTACAGGTGAGGTTTTTCCGCCTCTGCACTTTTCAGAACTTTTCAAATTTCCTGAGAGGAAACTTTTGCAATTTTAAAGGAACCTTTTATTGGCCATGTTAGCACAGAAGAGGCCAAAAGAATAAGGACTGAAAAGGGATACAGACCTTTGCGATCCAGAGGTCACGGATTTCCTTCAAGGCTACAGTTTGTGTGGAGGGGAGAAGCCAGGTTTGTAAGGGATCCAAAAGCCAGCAATTAAGAAGTGGGAGAGCAACCACAGACCACAGATACCTAAGAGAGAAGTTGAAATGGGGAAAAGGAAGATGACTGCCAGAGATGGCTTTGGGGTCCAGTAAGATGACAAATTTTATTTTATTTTATCTTTCTAAGAGGCAACAAGATTCACTGATTTTTCTTTTCTTTTTCTTTCTTTTTCTTGTTTTTTAAGATAGAGAAGGATCCTGTATTAGTCAAGATTCTTCAGAGAAACAGAGCCAATAGAATATATATTCTATCTCTCTATCTATCTATCTATCTATCTATCTATCTATCTATCTATCTACCTATCTATCATCTATCTATTGAGAGAAACACCCAGGATAATGTTTGACCAAATATCTGGGCACTTTGTGACCCAATCAGGCTGATGCATATAACATTAACCATTGCAGACTCAACAGGTAGGAAGAAACTAAATGTGAAAAGGAAGGACCTGACTGATGGAACAAAGTCCTGAGAGGGAAGGGGAATCACAGGGTGAGACGTGAGGGTGAGACTGTTCAGAGGAGGTCTTCACAGAGATAAACAGAGCACAGAGAGGCAAGCTAGGGCACCTTCAAGGAAAATAAGGAGTTTTCAAGCTTCAGAGTGAAAAATGTCCTTATTATTATTTTTTAAAATAAATTTATTTATTTATTTTTGGCCACATTGGGTCTTTGTTGCTGCACACGGGCTTTCTCTAGTTGAGGCAAGCAGGGGCTACTCTTTGTTGCGGTGCGCGGGCTTCTCATTGCGGTGGCTTCTCTTGCTGCGGAACACAGGCTCTAGGCACACGGGCTTCAGCAGTTGCAGCGTGCAGGCTCAGTAGTTGTACCTCATGGGCTCTAGAGCGCAGGCTCAGTAGTTGTGGTGCACGGGCTTAGTTGCTCTGTGGCATGTGGGATCTTCCTGGACCAAATCTTCTTGGACCAGGGCTCGAACCCGTGTCCCCTGCGTTGGCAGGTGGATTCTTAACCACTGCACCAACAGGGCAGTCCCAAAAAGTGTCCTTATCTTTAGGGATGTGAACTCACTAAATTCATTTCTATTAAGTATGAAAGAAATGATTTTTTTAACGATTCATTTGCAAATCGGCTATCACAACCACAAAAGTTAACTGTTTCATTTCTGAACTGTATTCAGTCTCTGAAAATGCTAAAGAAGAAGAAATGAATTATCTGTTTCCTTGAGGCTGTCTTAGATTGTCATTTTCATTAAATTTTATTTTAATTCCATGTATTTATCTAATTAAATATCATTTAAAGAAGCCTGAGTGTTCTGTTGAAATTCATCTCTAGAACAGACCCAGAGTTCACAAATTATGACTCCAGCTTCGTGACTATTGCTACCATGGGGAAAGTTAATACCTACAAAGAATCTTCAAAGATGAGAAAATCCTTTATTTGGGTGGAGTAACTCTGAAGCATTCCTATGCAAGAGAGAAAGTTCATCAGCAAGATGATCTTATAGAATCCTATCAAATTATCCACATAGAATATAGCTGAGCATTTTGTGCCAAACCTGCAGAATCTCTTTAGCAATTCGTCTTCTATCTACTAGCCTACAAGTATCTAGAATCACTTTAAGACTCCTGCCGCAGCTAATGGGATATCCTGAGCATCTATTTTTCTGAAGAGAATAATTTTGTCACATTTGAACACTTGATCCAAGTTATAAACATAAGCGTAACTCACTCCTGCATGTGTACGTTGACTGTTTACTCTGTCCAGTTTGTTCTCTGTTCATCCCAGTTCATCAGATATAGCCTTGCAAATGTGCTTGCAGTTGCCAGAGTAAAACACACTCAAGCTGGCTTAAGTGAAAACATTGGATCACACAACTGAAAGTTCTTGCTGTAGGGCTAACTTCGGACGTGGATAGATTCAGACCTCCAACGACATAGTTAGGACTGTGTTATGTTGATACCTTGGCTCTGCTTACACTGAGTGCAGAATTCTGTTTTCAGAATTCTGAAACAGAACACTGAAAACAGAATTCTGTTTTCAGTGTCTAATGATGGTGGGACACCTAGTACTCGAGATATTTGATTCAATCCTGCCTATGCTGGAGATACACATTTGGAGATTTGACCTAGCTTACAGCTCTGAAGCTCCTTGCTCGTCTCCCTCTTTGGAACAGATGTATAAAAAAAGATCACTTTATAAAGATCATCCTTGTATAGCACAGGGAGCTATAGTCAATGTCCTGTGACAAACCATAATGGAAAAGAATATGAAAAAATATATAATATAGATATAATAATATATATGTATAACTGAGTCACTTTGCTCTACAGAAGAAATTAACATAACATTGTAAATCAACTGCACTTCAATAAAATTAAAAAAAGTGAAGATCATCTTCTTGTTTCTCTGTAACAGTTGCTGGAAAATCATTTTCCTCCCCTCTCCTCATCTTTCTAATACTTTCTCAAATCACATCCATTATTTTTCCTTTTTCTCCTAAGGGTATAAATTTGGCTGTAATTCTTCAAATAACCAAGCTAGGTTGGTGGTCCTTGTCTTGTGAAATAATATGTATATAGTACCATCTAGTGTCCAGAAAGCAGAAAACCCAAAGCAAGCAAGGCAAACAGGATGCTTCAATTTTTGAAACAGCTGAGTTTGGGCAAAATACAGATTGGAGGAAAAATTATGACCAACTCCATTGATTTGACTCATGTTTATACCTCTAGAAATAACGACCTGTTCCAGAGAAAAAGGCCTGGTTTATTGAAAAGTTCAATACTTATTAAACCAGAAAATGTAGAGATTTTTCTAGTTTTAGAGCTGTCCCACAACCAAGTCACATGATCAAACTTACTTTAAAAAAAATGTATTCTTGTAGGGTAATCTGTTTTTCTTTTATTTATTTTTGGCTGCATTGGGTCTTCGTTGCTGCGCGAGGGCTTTCTCTAGTTGTGGTGAGCGGGGGCTACTCTTCTTTGCGGTGCCCGGGCTTCTCATTGCAGTGACTTCTCTTATTACGGAGCACGGGCTCCAGGTGTGCGGGCTTCCGTAGTTGTGGCACACGGGCTCAGTAGTTGTGGCTCACGGGCTTAGTTGCTCCGTGGCATGTGGGATCCTCCTGGACCAGGGCTCGAACCCACGTCCCCTGCATTGGCAGGTGGATTCTTAACCACTGCGCCACCAGGGAAGCCCTCTTTTTCAAATAACATGTTTTCCTACAGACTTATGTAATAACATTGGATATGCATTTCCTGTGGAAAACATTCCTTAATAGACTAAGTTAAAACTTCCTGGAGAGACAGTGCTCCAGAAGGGGAAAACTACCTCCTAGGTACATGTCCTCATCAGCCGTCTGTTTCTGGCTATCTCTACAGATGTGCCCTGGGGCTTTCTCCTGCTACTAAACAAACAGTGCCAGGATGAACTGACACCAGGAGGGAAATGACATTGCAGACACGGGTCCACACGCTACTGGTAAGGGAGTGGCAAGAGGCTAGATGGCCACTGAGGTTAGAAAATTAACCAGAATGTCTAAGATCAGATAATGGCAAAATATAATATTAGTTCCCTGTCCTCTGGTTTTAGGCATATGCAGAACCATGTCTGGTTTGTGCCTTTATGCTGTATCTTCCTTCACACTGTAGCAAAGCACAGAAAGGAGGAAGAGTAATGAGTAGGGGCGTGCTCTAGGTCATGGTCATGCTCATTCCTTTGACTCCTTTGGCGCCCTTGGGATTTCCCAGGGAGGCGGAACTCAATAGGGCTGCTCCTTTGAATAAAATTGTTGAGCATCCACTTCCAGTTAGGAGGGAAAGAAGTGCTGATAGCTCTAGGGAATGGAGTAATTCTGAGACAATATTAGCCTAAAAAGTTTAGCTTTATGTTCTTAAAAAGGTTTTTAGTATTTAGTTCTTTAAAAGTTGTTATTGGGCTTCCCTGGTGGCGCAGTGGTTAAGAATCCGCCTGCCAATGCAGGGGACATGGGTTCGAGCCCTGGTCCGGGAGGATCCCACATGCCGTGGAGCAACTAAACCCGTGTGCCACAACTACTGAGCCTGCGTGCCACAATTACTGAGCCTGTGTGCCACAACTACTGAAGCCCGCGCACCAAGAGCCCATGCTCCGCAACGAGAAGCCACCACAATGAGAAGCCCACGCACCACAAAGAAGAGTAGTCTCCACTCGCCGCAACTAGAGAAAGCCCACGCACAGCAACGAAGACCCAACATAGCCAAACACAAATAAATTAAATAAATAAATTTAAAAAAATTGTTATGGATTGAGGGAAGATATTTGGGGAGTTTATGTTATCTTCCATTGCCTTGTAATCTTCTGGGTGTTTCTTACCTAGGTGAACCATCCGTCCTCTTTCCATCACCTTCTGCATTTCTCACTCTTTCCCGGAGAGCCTTCTTCAGGTTTCTTCTCTTTGCCTTCCTCATCTGACCCATCCAGCATCTTTAACTATCACCAGAATTTGAATGACCACAGAATCTCTGTCCAACTCCAACCTCTGTCTCACATTTCACCTCCACCCGACCGCTGAATGTCTCTAGAATTTTCCATCACTCAGAACTGCAAACTTTGCCTCCCCGCCCCCGCCACCAAACCCTTATGTTATCTAAGCACCAATTTTCCTCTCAGTGTTTTATTTCTGATTGACCCACAGCTTCCCAATCGGCTAACTCTTCTGTCCTAACTGACCTCTAGCTCTTTTTTGCCAGTTGTCCCTGATTTGGAGATTGTAATCTTCATTTCTTGGGCTTCCTTTCCTCATTATTCTTTCTGTAAGACCTCATAACATCAGTGCCTCTAGTCCCCTCTCTATTTTACACATCACCGTCATATTCAATATTTGGAAGCATTTTCCAGTCTGTTATGGAACAAATTGCGTTGCCTCCACCCCCCACCTAGATTTGTATGTTGGAGGCCATATGATCAGGCCCCCAAGATGGCTGTACTCTTGGTATCTGTCCATCTCCTGCGTGACCAGTCCCTGCCTAACCCACACCTACACATCGGACTGACCTTCCCTCTTCATCACAGAGCCTGATCGGTGAATGCCTACACACCTGCCCGCTGCTATCATTAGATAATGATAGTTTATCAAAGGGAAGTCATCTGCCCCATGAAGGTTGTTAGCCCGAGGGGCGATGAGGGGCGTGCCCCCTGCTGGTTTCCCTGGTAATCGATGAACCAAGCTGACGTCAACTCCCCCTGTAACTGGCAATCTCCCCCTCCCCCCCGGGGGGGCAAGACTGCTGCAGTGTCCTGCCCGCCAGCTGCTGCACATGGTGTGGCATCGCTCCAGGACCTTTCTTCAGATGTGTAAGGTGCCCCACATCCATTAAGCCACGGATGTCTCTGTCTCTGACTTCCGGGCTCTTCCTTCAGTCTCGAGGCTGGGCAAGTACAGGCTTGCAGGCCAACGGGTGCAGAAGCCGAATAGCCAGTATCTCAGAATGTGACTGTGTTTGGAGACAGTCCTTCCGGAGGTAATCCAGTTAACCTGAGTCATTGGAGTGGGCTCTAATCCAATGACTGTGTCCTTACTAGAAGAGGAAATTGGGAAAACAGACATGTACACAGGGAAGGCTACAGGAAGACACAGGAAGAGCTACAAGCCAAGGAGTGAGGCCTCAGAAGAGACCGACCCTGCCAACACCTGGGTCTCAGGATTCTGCCTCTAGACGGCCTTCAGCTGCAGCATCAACTCCTCCCTGGGTCTCCAGCCTGCCAGCCCACCCTGCAGAATTAGAACTTGTCAGCCCCTATGGTCGTGTGAAACAATTCCTTAAAATCAACACCCCTCTCTCTAAAGTACGTGTACGCACATCCCATTTGCTTTGGTCCTCTGGAGGACATTGACTAGTACACACTACAAATTAAAACCTGTAATTGTTTTTCTTAATGCCAGATTCAGTGCCAGATCTTTAGACTAGTAATCCAAGTCCTTCACAATAATATCCCCAAAGTCCCATTCCAACTATAGTTTACGTTACTTTCTTTCAATTATCCTTTGATCAACATGCTAACAATAACATTGATTGAAAAACCAACTATTTAACATTTAAGAAACATTTTTTCCTGTGGTCTAAATGCATAGACTGGACTCAGACTGGATTCAAATCCAGCAATTTACTTGATTTCTCTAAGGTTCAGTTTCTTTATCTGTAAAACGGGAATAATTCATCCGATTATTCTGTAACTAGTTATTGAACAACTACGGGTGACACAAATGCATTCATGATGTTGCTACTTTTTTTTTAAAGCTATTTTTAAAAATTATTTATTTAAAAAATATTTATTTATTTTTGGCTGCATTGGGTCTTTGTTGCTGCGTGCGGGTTTTTCTCTAGTTGTGACAAGCGGGGGCTACCCTTTGTTGCAGCGCACAGGCTTCTCATTGCGGTGGCTTCTCTTGCTGTAGAGCACGGGCTCTAGGCACATGGGCTTCAGTAGTTGTGGCACGCAGGCTCAGCAGTTGTGGCTGGCAGGTTCTGTAGTTGTGGCACACGGGCTCAGTTGCTCTGTGGCATGTGGAATCTTCCCGGACCGGGACTTGAACCCGTGTCCCCTGCATTGGCAGGTGGACTCTTAACCACTGCACCACCAGGGAATCCTCCATGATGCTGCTACTTTAAAGACTAGTCAGCGGACGCGTCTACCTCCCAGGTGCTGGTGCTGTTTACTAAGAAGAGGACTAGAGAAGAGCAAATTTAGGGAAGGAGGTGAATCACAAGTTTTATTTGGACTGTGTTCAGGATGAAATCCCTCTTAAATATCCAAGAGGAGATGATAAGTAAGCAGCAGGATATGTACAAATGGAGCTCTAAGATTGGAACGGGGCTAGAGATGGAAAATTGAGAGTGATTTGCCTTGAAATGCATTTAGAGCCATGAGATAAACAACATGAATTTAGACGAGCCAACAGGAGAAAATGCTTCAGGAGTTAGTCAGCAGCTTTGCAAAATATTAAAGAGGTTCCATTATGGGATGGCTGCTTGAGGAGCTCTGAGGACCCACTCTGCAAGGAAACAAGCACAACTGCTGAAAGCTATCTTAAAATTTTTTTTCTTTTTAAGTCTCTGGAAATTGTCTTAAGGGCATACAGCAAATAACAAAATATTTGTTCAAAAAGAATACACTAGGGCTTCCCTGGTGGCGCAGTGGTTGAGAGTCCGCCTGCCGATGCAGGGGACACGGGTTCGTGCCCTGGTCCGGGAAGATCCCACATGCCGCGGAGTGGCTGGGTCCGTGAGCCATGGCCGCTGAGCCCGCGTGTCCGGAGCCTGTGCTCCACAACGGGAGAGGCTGCAACAGTGAGAGGCCCACGTACTGGGAAAAAAACAAAAAACACTAAATCTTGCTAAGAACAGTTGAACCTGGCATCTGGGCTATGACCTGCTCCCTCCCGCCTACTCTTCCACCCTGACGGAGCTCAGCTTGACAGAAGCTCCATTCCAATCAGGTTTGGCTAGAAACATAAGACTCCCCTCCTCCCCCCTGCCCCCCAATCAGCTCCCAATCAAGGGAAAAGCTATTTCACTGGCAGGCACAGGACAGCAGCATTTCTCATCCCCTCCAACTCTATATTTAAGAGGCTCAATTCCTGGGAGTGTGCCTAAGAGGTCAAGGGCTCCTTTCTCCATCTAGCCACCCCACACAGGGTGGAGGCTCTCCACCAGTGAGAATGCTGGCTTCTTACACGCCCTCACACCAGTGCACCTGGAGAGCAGAGGTTCTATCTACTCTGCGAGAAGCAAGCCAAGGAGACTACAAGTTACCACTCCACCCAGGGCCCAGAGTATGGCCCAGATATACTGCCCAGAGCAAGACGCATTACACAAGAACAGAACTACCAAGCTTTCATCAAAGCAACTGACTTTATCTGAAACAGAGTGTGGGGAAGTTCAAGCCTAAGGGAACTCTCAAAAAAACCCCACACCTCTTAATTAAGAGCAACAAGCGAAATCATAGTCTAGCTAGTTCACCAGATAGAATCAGGCAAAGAGCCAGCTAAAAAGAGCCCACCTGGGGTCAGAACAAGCCTTAAAGACCGGCCCCCAAACCGCCCCTGCTTGAAATTAATTGGAATAGGCTGTGGAGGAATTTGTGTCCCAGGGAATAATAAAAAAATAGAGTAATCAGCCAGCAATTATGGAAGCCTAACAGCTTGCTGTAATACCAAGTGAAGCCAGACAGCTTCACAGAGAGATGACAGGAAGAGACAGTCCAAGAGAGCTGTGCTAAAATTGTGTCATCCCAAGGTAGCTGTGTGCACATCAAGGCTGAATCTTCTGAGGAGTGACATCAAAGACTTCATACTGTGGGGGAAGAGATTTCACTGAAATAGTCCAGCCAAATCACTAAACAAACAAGCAAACAACAAAAACAAGACCTGGAGAGAAGGTGAGGGGAATCATGATACACAGTTGCCACGATGTATTACCTAAAATGACCACTTTTCAACAAAAAGTGAGACATACAAAGAGGTGTGTGTGACCCATACACTGGGAAAAACGGAGGCAACAGAGATGGCCTGTGACAGGGTACGGGTCTCAGATTTAACAACATGAAAGCTGCCACTGTACCTTAGTTCAATGAACTAGAGAAAAATGCTTGAAGGAGGAACGTATGATGACAATGTTTGGTCAAAAAGAAAATATCAATAAAGAGATAATAGTTTTTAAAAAGAATGAAATGGAAATTACGGAGTTGAAAATACAATAACTAAAATGAAAAATGTCACTAGAGGGGATTGACAGTAGATTGGAACTGAAGAAAGATAAGGGAACCTGAAGAGAAATCAATATAGCATATGTAATCTGAAAAAAAAAAAAAGAGAGAAAAGAATGAATAAAAATGAACGGAGCCTCAGAGAAATGTGGGGCACTACTGAGTACACCAATATACGTGTAATGAGAGTCCCAGGAGAGAGGAAAAGAAGCAGAAAAAATACTTGAAGAAATAATGGCTGAAAAGCCTACCTTTGCTGGAAAACATCTACACATCCAAGAAATTAAACAAACTCCAAGTACGATATATGCAGAGATCCACACCAACACAGACCATGGTAAAAATGCTGAAAGGCAAAGAGGAAATCTGGTAAGTTCCAACAGAAACAAGTCACAAGCTAGTGACTCTGCAGGGAGCACTTCTCACCCAGCAGAGGTCCTGACTTCCTCCAGCTGCCTCCTCTGAACCCCCCAGGTTAGATCTGCTCTGCCAGTGCTACCAGAACAGCAACTACTTCACCTTTTATAACCCGCATTTCACTTGTAGTCAAGCTTGGCCACGTAATTTGTAGGGCCCAGTGCAAAATAAAAATGAGGGGTTCCGGTCCAGAATTTCTTAAGGATTTCAAGACAGTGTTAGCAAAGCATTAAAATCAAGCTCAGGGACATCCTGAGTGTGAAGCCCAATCCGAACCCATGAAGCTGGCTCCGCTTAGCTTCTCAATGTCTTTCTTACTAGATCTTAAGAACCATGCAGCCAAGTACCCAGGTGGTGTCTCTCTTGCTCATCACTGAATTCCTTTAGTCTTTCCCAGTGGCTATCACAGTAGGCACTTAATGAGTCTGCAGCATATTCAACTTACTTATTTCTTGCTAAACAAGAACAATTAGTTTTTGCTCCACTGTATGTGGCACTTATTACATTGTTTCATTCATAAACGCCTCATCTTTCACTGTGTTTTAGCATGTTGACCTTTTCAGAAGTAAAGAGTACATACAGCTTAAGCCCAATTATTTTATATTTATATGGCAGTTCTTAAATAATTTCATCCTATTTATAAACCCACTGAAGAGAACAATGCTTTTTTTCTGAGTTGATCTGTTGGATATGCAGGTTTTAGTACTTTCTATTTCATTTCACAATTACTTAGGAAGTATCCCACCGTATTAACCACTGTTAGCTTTGTTTTTAAGTAAGTACTCAGCCATTCTAGAATTTTGAACTTTCTGATGTGTGAAACACTCCCTTAGCTTTGGATTCCACAGAAGCCTCCATCTTCTATACTATATGTATGGTTACAACAGGTGTGAACAGGTAAATGGTGGTGAGTCTTTGGAACTTTATCGAACTTCTCTGTGCCCGTTTCACATCTAATGAAATAGGGATACTACTACCTACCTCACAAACTTCACTAAAGAGAATTATAGGAAGTGCCTTATATGGGCACCTAGGAGAGTCCTTCACACTCAGCAGATACACAACAGACATTAAATTTTTCTCCCTCTTATACGATAGGGTGTTGCCTGGATCTGCACGAAATGCTACCATCTACTTCTCTAATTCACCGAAGTTTTTATTGCTTACCAAGAATCACCAGATGTTAGGTGGGTTTTGAAATTCTTCTGATTTAAACATGCTAATAATCAACATGTCTCATTAATCACAGTGCTCTAGCATCAACTGAGATATACTTCATACATTAACTCACTCTGCCAAAAGGTGCGTGCTGAAAAGCTGGAGTTGCAAAATTCTCACGATGAAATGCAACGTTTCAACATAACCAAACAACATTTTAAATAAAGTATTTCATTGAATCCCGTGATTCATATCATGATCCTTCAGTTTAATGAATTTAGCAGGTTAATACCTGACTTACTAATAATCTTTATTAACACATTTTCCTTATTGAATACAAAATGAACCATTACAAACTACAGCCACACTCATCAGGAGATCAAAGCCACTGAGCGAGTAGACGAGCTATAAAAAAAACTTTATTAAAAAAAATAGACAACATATGTAAACATCTTTTTCAGTCACAAAGCTTCATAATACAGCGTATCAGGCCCAGGCCTCAAATCTCTGCAGTGGGAGCACCTTAACTGTTGACTAATAGTAATCGGCTTAATTTATCTTCCAGTGAGCTATTAAGTCTATGTGAAAATAAATAACCAGATTCCGCTAAGTATACCTATACACATAGAAAATCGCAAATGTACAACAGATCTCAGCAAAAAATGACTATCTGCAGTAACATGTGAGATCGAGTCCTTATATGACAATTATCTTTTTTTTTTTTTTTTTTTTTGACAATTATCTTTTTAATGTAACTTCATTTCTAAAGTCATCATAAAGTAGAGTTGACTAAAATAAAGCTAAACAGGAACAGAGTAGAGGGACCACACAGACGGACAGCCATCACTCCCCTACCCTCACACAGAGTGCCACACACACACACACACACACACACACACGATGTTTTGGTAGAAGCAAAACTGAAAACACAGTTTCTGTATTTCGTGTTTCACGTATTACCGTAGGCATGTATTTCGTTTACTTTTAGCTGGAAGTTACATGCCCTCATATGACTGAGTATGAAGTAGCCAACCACAGTTTCAAATGTGATACAATTTTGAGGAAACCAAATCTCTGTTATGTAATTCAACGGCCACCCAAAAGTGAAGCCAAATCATAGAATGGACCATAACACCACAAAATGTAATTAAGGAACCTGAGATTGTGCTTCAAGAATTTCCTTAAGGCAAAATGTGCTTATATTAAAATAATCCTTTCGTGCCCTGTTCATCATTTGCAGTGGCATACTTGTTAGATGACTAAGAGGTTCTAAAATGGCCAAATAATATAATTTTCCTCCTCTTTGTTTCCTACTATAGGTAGATACTTTATCACACCTGATTAAATCACTGACCTTCCAGTTATTCAGTAAACCTTAACCAAGGTAAAATTTTAAATGAAATATCAAGTAATGTTTGCAATTACAGTTTTTCACTGTAGGGAAGATTTTGAATGCTTATTGTGTGTCATCTGAATGACCATATTCTAGGGAGAGAAGCATAATAGATTTAACAAAAGCACCCAGGCAAGTTTACCAAGCTCCTGGATAGCCATTTCAGTAGCTTAACAACTCAGTAGTTTATCTGTATCATAACTCTATGATTTATAGAAGTGACTCATAAAATAATTTAAAATCAACCTGATCTGCTATCCAAAGATTCGCTTTATAAACCCACATCTGAAAATAACTTATATTTCTCCATTCTATCACATCAGCTTGTCCCACCCAACAGATATCTAACATGTATCTGGAATTAAGTGAGTAACTACTATTCTAAAACACTTAAATTCTAACCGTACTGCTGTTTCCTGACTTTGCAGTGTTTCTAACTGTATTTGATATTATGAGGATGATTATGCATTTAAATAGAGAAAAATAATATTAAATGACATGGATTTTCTTCGGCACATGACGCACGCATCGATTGATTTTTAAGAACTCTACGACAAAAGGAAAAGCTTTACGCTTCTGGATACCAGATCAATGGCTACTGATGAAGGAAGCAGGAAGATCCTTTCTACAGGGAGAACACACAGGGTAGCGCCTCTCAACTGTATACAGAATATGGTCTGAGTCAAATGTCAATGACTGGCTTTTTGAAAAATCTACTTTGGAGTTCTAATGGATAAAATTTTTAGAAGTTACATTCATTACAACTTTTACAAGTTACATTCAGTAAAATTTTCTCCAAGAGAGAAACAGTGCATATTTTAGGTGAGATTTGGACATACTTATACATTATAAGCCTACTGCTGGGTTTGTTAGGTAGTTCAAATAGGACTCTCCATCTGTTCTAGTCATCAAGTTTTTTTTACATAAACATCTTTACTTGCTAACATCACATTACTCTTGGCTTCTTGTTGCACAAATAACAAAAAGAGGGAAAGAAATGGAAAAAGGTAAAGGAAGATAGAAAACAAAAGGAAGGAAACAGGAAGGAAGGAAACAAAAATGGCGTACTCATTACAATTTCTGTGTGTACTAATAGACAAGGATATAAATGGGAGCAAACAAAGCATTTAAAATTGGGCTTAAACACAGATTTACGTTGTTGCACATTTGTTTTACACGTGTGTAGTGTGTCAAGCCGCTAGGTAAGAATCCAGTGGAATAACAATACAGTCAGCCAACCGCAATCACATGTATTTTTGGAGAAGTTAGACATCCATTACTATTTTAGTAACATGGCCACAGCTTTGAAAACACAGCAGCATAAAACAATTCAAAGGTAGACACACTGTTTTCATTTGTTCACCTTAAAAAAAAAAATGCTTGAACAATATAAGGCACTTAAGACAGAAATTCTTTCTCCAGTTCGTACAGGGATGGTCGGCTCATTCTGCTTCTTGGCCCGCACAGAGGCACCGTGCAGTCCCTGCTCTGGCCTTCCACGTCGGCATCCAGTAAGGAAGGCACGTGGGGCTTAGTTCTCTCCTTGGCACCGAGGGGACAGTCAGGGGCTGGTCCTGGACCGCCCACCACAGGGCAGGCCTGTGCGGGCTGAGACTCTGTTCTCTGCGGGAAGGCCTTCGGGGCACCTACCTGGCTTCTTAGGTGGGGAGGACGGGGCAGAGGCACCATATGGACAGCTCTCTGTTTTTCGGGCAGGACCTCACTTGGCAGGTCACTATGGGCTCCAGGCGGCGAGGGGGGCGTCCCCCAAACCCACTCAGGGGGCAGCTGAGAGGCTCCGGGGGCTGAGATGAGAGCTGCACCAGCTGGTTGAGGAGGCAAAGACAGTGTGTGATTAGAAAGACAGTGATGTCGAAATCAATGGACAGCAAGGAAAATACCCAGGATGACTTCCCTTAGGTGACCACCTTAAAGTGAGCTTTCACAAAAGAACCTGAACACAAACCTTACCTTTAGAATTGTTAGCAGAGAGTGTTTGTTTTTATGGAAAAGTACTACAAGGTTGGAAAGACTGCTTGAACCTATGGAAACGACACCTGTAAAGAGCCAAGTCATCATCATACACTTAGGACAATGATTATTAGAAGTGTTTTATTAACAGGATAGATTTCACAATGGGTTAGACTGGACTAAAGTTAAGACTTAAAAATGACGGTGAATATGACTGAATTCACTCTCCGAGGATGATTTGAAAAAATTAATGAAAACAAGAAAGCAGATACATGTTACACCCTCCCTTTTTCGTTCTGAAGAACTGACTTACTACCACTGTAGCAAATAATCATTGGCTTCAAACTAAGAAAAAAAGAATGCTTTTTTATGGGATTCTTGTGCTAGGGTTTCACCGTGCGCAATTATAAATTACTAATACTTTATTGCATCATAAAAGGGCAATAAACCAATTTATCTAAAGACAGTGAACAATAATATGAAAAAAATCTTGTCTAGGCGTAGCACTTAAAGAGATGAACGGAAAGGTAACGCAAACGAAAGCAGTTTCAGTTTTAATATACTTTATAACCGATCCTAGCATAACATTTTACAAACTGAAAAGCATTCTTCATATACATTATCTCACTTAATCCTCATGATCTGTATCAGAGGTAGTTGTAATTATCTTTAAATACAAAAGGAATAATACTCATTCCCCACACAGCACCTACTGTCCATTTGACTTTTACACCCCCTAAACTCAATCTCAACATAAACCTGGGCAGCAAAGCCAGGTGACACTGTGTCAAACGACTAGTTTTACTGCCAACTCTCCCACTAATTATTTGGTTCAGATTTTGGCAAATGACTCTCCTTCCTACCACAAGGGGCTTGGGGCAGTTATCTCCATGTGCTTTTTCTGTTTTTGTTTTTTTTTTGCAGTACGCGGGCCTCTCACTGCTGTGGCCTCTCCCGTTGCGGAGCACAGGCTCCGGACGCGCAGGCTCAGCGGTCATGGCTCACGGGCCCAGCCGCTCTGCGGCACGTGGGATCTTCCCGGACCGGGGCACGAACCCGCGTCCCCTGCATCGGCAGGCGGACTGTCAACCACTGCGCCACCAGGGAAGCCCCTCTTTCTGTTTTAATATGCTGTTATGTATTTAAGTTACTGAAACTTAATTATACTCCTCCAAGGATCCAAATGATAAAGTCAAACAAAGGAGTAGGGTAAAATTCAAAGATTTATGTGAAAACAAATTTGTAAATGTAATCGCTTGGAGAAGATAAAATCAGAGAGCCATACAGTTTTACAGTCTATCCTCTACGGTGGTGTTTGGTACTTTCACCCACGAATGCAGCCTACCTGGGGGCTGAGAAGCACTTCCATCAGACATGGTCCGTCGGTGATGTGCTGCTCTTTCTTTTGAAGAAGCAGTGTAAGATGCGTCCGCACGTGCTGGAACTGTGAAGGGAGGAGACAGGTTTCCCCACACACCATGATGGGTCTCCAGTCCTGGCACGGGGGTTGACTCCTGATCCCTCCTTCCAAAGGCAGGGCAAGGATCTGGAATGGGCACCTTGGGGTCACAAGGGACGTGTGTGCCGCTCTCGAAGGAATCTTCGCCATCAGTCTGCAGCAGGCACTTGGTGGAGAGAGAAGGCATGGACAGGAGGTTTGCGGCGCTGGACGGAGGGAGCGGGGATGGGCTGCTGGTCCCCTCGCCTGCGGCTGGCAGCCTAGTGGCAGAGCTGGCACTGCTCCGGGACTTAGGCGCCCGCTGGAAGATGCCCTCGCGTTTCTTCCTTTCTTCCTTGGGCAACGGGTCTTCAGCAGCCTGCGCTTTCGCGAGCTCTCTGATGTCCAGGCCCAGAGCCACCGACGCCAGCAGCATGGTGCAGCCATACAGAGCAGACTCCGTCTTCTTCCTCTGGGGGGATCTGCTCAGACTGTTCGGAGGGGTCCCCTGAGGAATGCTGGTGGCAGGGCTCACTGGGGTTCTCTCCTCCCAGCTTTCGGGTTCCACCAGATTCTCTCTCTGGCCATCTTTCCAAAGAGGGAGATCGATGTAGGCTTGACTCGGTGATTTTATCTGCTTTGGTTTTCTGTGTTCCAATCCATCTGGGGCAAGTTGTGGCTCTTCACATGCCCCTACAGAGAAGTATAAATACACACAGGCTAGGACCATTTTACCGTAAAAACCATGCAAGCTATACTGTAAAACAAGGCTGAAATCTAATAAATACATATTCTAAATCAAAACACATGGAGTCCTTTGCAGTTCAGCAAATGGTTCGTCCAGGAGGACCCTAAGGAAGGGGCGTCCAGGGTGCAATGACTCAGCTCCCTGCACAGGAACAGGCGAGCAAGTCCTCTGCCGTTTCCTGTCCTTCAGCAAGTGGATCTTCACTGGCATAGAAAACAGAAACTTCTATAGAAACAAAGTCATCAAGATACAGAAATGCACACGCACAGACAGCAGCAGGAGGACACGTCAGACAAAATGTGCCCTTGCGCGTGACCTAGATAACTGGGCCACGCCCTGTTGCTACAGGAACCATCCTGCGTAGGGCAGTGAATTCTTGGCACACTTCAGACTATGGTGGTGCCCAGCAGCCTGTTTCAACAAGCTGCCATTAAAGTGTAGGGGCCCCGCATCAGGAGAAGATTCTCCAGAGGTCAGAGCCCCAAAGGGTAACATATTCTGCTACTGGAGAGGAAGCTACAATTCTTATCACTTAGGGCTTAACCACGAACGACTGAAACGACGAACTCCCTCACCTGGTGTCCAG
Source organism: Neophocaena asiaeorientalis asiaeorientalis (assembly GCF_003031525.2). Lineage (NCBI taxonomy): Eukaryota > Metazoa > Chordata > Mammalia > Artiodactyla > Phocoenidae > Neophocaena > Neophocaena asiaeorientalis. The sequence goes on along the minus strand of NW_020172473.1, from coordinate 1,136,544 downwards.
ATCATCCCCGACAGAGACACCCATGATTTCTGCAGCCTTGTGTCCACTGCACCTAAAATGTGCTCGGTTCGCTAGACCAGCCAGATGCCAGCTTTTCTCCCAACAAGCCCGTGCTCTTCCCAGCTTTTCTCCCTTCAAGCCCAGTATCTTCCTCTGCTATCTTTCTCCCCGTGTCCTCCTCCCACTGTCCCATTTCCCTCAGACAATTCTATCTCAAAATCCTGCCTGGCCCTAAGAAGGCCTGACACTGCCCTTCTTCCCACATGTGATCTTGGCTTCCGCTGAAGCCTCTCTGGTGTCGTTCGGTTTCCTCCGTTTTCTACTTTCAGGTCACAGCGGCTGTGAGCATCCCTGCAGGTTTCATCTTGTGAGGGGTCTTCCCCAAATAGTGCCTTCATCAAGTAGGCACAAACTGCGCTTTGATGGGTTGAATGCACGGTACATGTAACGAATAACGAATTATTAAGCCATCATTTTTTTTAAAAGAGGGTAAATGCTGTTGACAAGTAAAAGCCATAGGTTTCGAAGCATACTGAGCACTTCCTTTCCCACACTTTCATCCTGAGCTGTCATGAATCTACATGGATCCATCACAATCTTTCCCAGTCTTTCTATGACGGATGGCATGCATTCGCAGCCCCCAAACCAAGGTGAATATAATCAATATCTACATCAGATCCAACTGTCCTTTTCGGATTCACTTAGGCATTCAGGAGATACTGAAGACTTGCTATGCACCAGGCCCTGGGAGTAGAGTGGTGAACAAACCAGATAAAATCTTTGCCTTCGAGGAGCTGACATTCTAATTTGGGGTGACAGAGAACACACACATTACTGGTGCCCATGCAGACCAATAAGGATTTCAGGGAAGAGCGATGCATAAGTAAAACTGGGTACTAAGATACAGGGATGGGGTGAGACACCACTGCAGCTAAGGCGGTCAGGGGACGTTTTCAGGAAACGCTTGGGCTGAGACAGAAACACTTAGAAGGATGAGGCCCCACAGATGGAAGGAGGGGGACCTTCAAGCAGGACAGACTGTGTAAACCTTTTGCTCAGTGATCCTTCCAATGAACTACAGGGTTAACTTAATGGAGACCCAGCTGAGTCAGCCAAATACATCCTTTTATTTCCTCCAACTGTCCTGTGGAAGAGTTATTCATAGGATCAAAATATTCTAAGAAAGAATAAAAAAAAATTCAGGGAAAAAAAGCAAGAAGACTTTTTTTCAACAGTCACAAATAATGAAACTTGCACTACAGAATTAACAGTTTTATTACTATTAATTGTTCTTCATTAGTCCTCAAACGCCATCTGACGATGAATCGTAGTGTATAACGAGAGACCCTCATGCCTTTACAGGCGAGAAAGAGGCAGAATACAGTAATGAATGTGACATCAGAAAGCATCTACCCAGGGATTACACAGCACCCGCCTTGTGTTTACCTGAAAGTATTTATGGAGATATTTATGCTGAAACCACACGCTTGTGATGAACACAGAAGAAAACTAAACATGGGCAGTAGGTGATAAGGTGCTTGTAAAACTGAGCATTGCACCAGCGATCATAAGTTCAAGAAGTTTATACCGTGCTTTGCTAAGACATCTCTAATTTGACCACAGTACCAGAGGGCTGCCTTAAATTGTCAAGGATAAAGACCAATTTGCTTTTCTTCAGAGTTAACCCATCATTGAAAATTTCCAGCAACTTCCAAATCTCTTCAACCTTTTAATATCTGAATATTGAATAGGAATACTGAACACTGAGAGCGATGATGGTTCATTTAAACTAGAGATTCTAGTGTAATACTCTCCAGCAGTAGTTTCCCACAACTAACCCGTCTGACAGTATTTCATCAGGTCGTGGGGTGGGAATATAATCTCAGCAGAATTTCAGGGCGCCTACATTTTCATATTTACTATTTCCTATACTACAGTAATTTGGTTCTATATAATAAATTATACTAATTTTTCTGGTGAAGAATAAGAGTTACAAATTCCTAGTAAACAATGTGGAGCCTAATTGCCTTCCGCCACGAAGACTGACAGGACAGAAGATAACTTTTGAGCTTAGTGTAGCCACTGCGACTCAGTATGTGTGATGCTGCTAACCTTTCCCATGTCACTTCTAGAACTCTCAGAGGCTCAGTATAACTCAAGCAAATTCTATTTCCTGAAGCACATTTACCTGACTGGTCCACAAATAATGAAGCCAGCGGCATGGTTTTCTGATTTTTTATTAAGACGGTTGACCAAGGACTGTTGCCATCTGAGAGAGGTCTTATTCTACAAGAGAAAAATGTTTATTTTGATATAATAGAACCATATGACACACAAATTAGGTTTTGGTGGATACATGCTAACAATATTTTTAGGTAGTAAAGAGAACATATTGGCCTCTATGTTTTAAAGAGCTAACAAAGTACAGATAAAACCTTAACAAGAGACAGAGAAGCTTTTTAATTGCTTAACTAAATAATAATTGATTTAGTAGGATAAACCCATCCTAGAAATGAAATTATATTCAGGTATCTCTGTATTACTCTAATTGCTTTTTAAAAGTTAGGTCTGGCCTGGGCTTCCCTGGTGGCGCAGTGGTTGAGAGTCTGCCTGACAATGCAGGGGACACGGGTTCGTGCCCTGGTCTGGGAGGATCCCGCGTGCCGCAGAGCGGCTGGGCCCGTGAGCCATGGCCATTATTAAGCCTGCGCGTCCGGAGCCTGTGCTCCGCAACGGGAGAGGCCACAACAGTGACAGGCCCACATACCGCAAAAAATAAATAAATTAATTAAAAATGAATAAATAAAAGTTAGGTCTGGCCAGTGCAATATTTAAAACGCACTGCTATTTATCACAGTACACACTGAAATGCCACCAGATGTCACACAAGTACCTTTCTTTGCAGTCAGTTCTTTCTTTCATTTGAATGGAATTTGGACCCCAGGTACAACCCTTTTTCTTGAAATTCCTTTTTACATCTTCAAATTCTTCTTGTCGACAGACTGTGTTCCTGCCCCAAGTTTTATTGCTTTCATCTGAGGTCACTAAACAGAGAACATCATCACTCATTAACCAATTAAAAAATTGTTAAGTTAAAATGAATCAAATCAGTTGTAAAACTATCTTAGTCGAAACGCGTAAACGACTGAGAAACATGAAAACAACGAAGAAATTATTTTTTTCACCCTGCTGCTGGCAAAGTTCTATCTCTGATAACAGCAAGAAAAGTGAACTTAATTAAAAGATACAAATTTGAGGTAAATTAGCCATAAGGAGTTATTTACTTATCTATGTATTTAACATTATGCAACAGTTAGGATTTCATTTTATTTGGGGGAAAAAAGGTCAAATTGAACAGTTAACTGAAAACAAACTTAATACTTAATTTTTTAACCAGATCAAAGTTTTGAACCTAAGGAACAAAGGTATATTTTAAAATTGTAATTTAAGCCAATTTTTCGTTAGTCATCACAAGTGTTTGGCTGCAATTACCTTTAAAAATCTGAATGTATGTAAGTTTCCCCACGTCTTGCCTTATTTCATCCCCTCTTGGGCGGTTTACACTCACGTCTAACACCCACGTGTTGCTGACACACACATATGCCAACCCCCAGCCTCTCTGTGCACTGACAGTTGATTCTCCCAGAATCACTGGGAGAGTGGCTGTTATTACTACACACTTAGAAAACAACCCCGTCACACACCAGAGGTTCCAAAAACACAACTGAAAACATTATGACATACCTACACAGGGGGTAAAAATATCCCCTTTGGGTCTAATTGAAACTCTCACAGTGCGAGGATGCCAGATGAATTAGTATATTTATTTTTTCCACTAGGCTGAACACTCTAAAATCAAAACACTAAGTGGTATTTTGAAGGACAGATCTTCCCCGACTTACGACGGGGTTTCATCCAATAATCTATCCTAAGTTAAAAATATCATAAGGTGAAAACGTGTTTGATACACCTCACCTACGAAACATCATGGCTTAGCCCTGCCCACCTTGAATGTGCTCAGAACACTTACACTAGTCTACAGTTGGGCAAAATCATCTAATGCAAAGCCTATTTTATAATAAAGTCAAATGTCTCATGTGACTTACTGAATGCTGTACTGAAAGTGAAAAACAGACTGCTTATGTGGGTACAGAGTGCTTGTGTTTGGGTTGCTCACCCTTGTGATGGTGCACTGCCCAGCATCACGAGAGAGGATGGTACCCAGTATCACTGCCCAGGAAAAGATCAAAATTCAAAATTCGAGGGCTTCCCTGGTGGCGCAGTGGTTGAGAGTCCGCCTGCCGATGCAGGGGACGCGGGTTCGTGCCCCGGTCCGGGAAGATCCTACGTGCCGCGGAGCGGCTGGGCCCGTGAGCCGTGGCCGCTGAGCCTGCGCGTCCGGAGCCTGTGCTCCGCAACGGGAGAGGCCACAGCAGTGAGAGGCCCGCGTACCGCCAAAAAAAATAAAAAAAAAATTCAAAATTCGAAGTACGGTTTCCACTGAATGTGAATCACTCTGTACCATCACACAGTCAAAAAACCCTAAGTCGAACCACCCTAAGTGGAGGGCTGTTTGCATTAGTTGGTCAACACGGACCAAATTCAAGCTAAATTTCAAAAAGCAAAATATGTTTTTCCTTACAAAACAATGAAACGAATGGAAGTAACCTTGAATTCCTGATTTCAGCTTTCAAAATATCCATAAAGAGGCTACTGATATAACTAGGTCATGCAAATGTTGCAGGCAGGCGTTTAACAAAATGTCTCACGATACTATTTCACTTTCTGCTCTGTGGCCTGGTCACATCACCGATTGCGTGGAATCTAAAAATCATTGATTGTGAGAACAAGAAAATGAGGCTAAGGAAGATAAAACCAAATCTTGCTTTCCAAATAGTTCTGACACCTCCTAAATATCACAGGGTTAGAACCGGCTATGAATGTCTGCTTCAGCTGGATCCCAGTCGGTTAGTGACAGAAAGCCGCCCAGAAGCCCCCCGTGGGGGAGAAAGCTCACGCTGTATTGCCCGGAGTCGGGGGATCACCGTGGGGCTGCTCGGTGTACTGAAGCTGCTGCTGTTCAGGCTCCTCCGTTTGTCCAAGTTGGGGGAGGCCTGCACGGTTATTTTGTGCTGGAAATCTGTCAGATACGGGAAAAAAAAAAAAGAGAACTGAGAGTCCATGGTTTTCGGTTATTCCCGTAGCCCCAGCTTTCGCACGTGGCAATAAAAGCAGGAACGGCCAGACAGTAAGAATATGGTGTATCTCAGAGTCTGTTCCTAGTTTCTTACTTATCTTCCATTCAGGGCTCATGTCCATAAACAATGACTCAGAGTCATGACGCATGAGGCACGGTGAGAGACACATGCTCACAAGGAAAGAAACTATTACTGCGTATTGCAGAACTCACGGTTTTCCGGGCAGAAAGAGTTACCTTCGTGCAGTCTGATAGAGTTGAAAACAAAATCGAGATGGGAGACACCCTGGGTTTACATGAGCCCTGGTTCTGTCACTAACGGACTACAGACCCCAAACTAGTCAGGAGCCTCTCGGCGCTGGTCCCTGTGGTTGTTGGCTAGAACAGCAGACACCTCCCAGGGTTGCCGTGGTGATTAGAACGGAAAGTGGACGTTACGCGGGGCTCCGGACATGCTACCTCAACGTTTACTACTTAGCCTGTCACATTTCCACATGACCATCCACTCTTCATCAACCTTCCTCAACATTCAGGTCTGTTTCTTTGGGTCTTCCTTTCCTGATGCAGGCTCCCATGTCACAGAAACTTACATTAAGTACATTTTTATGCTGTTCCCCTGTGGATCGGGCTTGTGTCGGTTTAATTTTCAGACCCAGCCAGGGTCAAGAGAAACTCCCCCTTGCCTGCAGTTGAAAGCGTTTTGTGGTCACGCTACGTACATACGATGGTTACTATTACCTAACTGCAATATAGGGTAGCTCTCATGCCAGAGATGTGCCAAGAACTATGGGAACATACGGAAGAAAAGTCATATTACCAGAGGAAAGAAGAGGGTGTCTGGGAAAACTCTGTACGCTGCCAGAAAAATTATCAGAAACTTGGAAGCAGGTAAAAGAAATTACCGGATGTTCTTTCAGTGCAGTGCCGAGCTTAACCTCTGACTGATGTTCTATTGACTGGGCTATTTTTACAACTCAGTAGGAGCAGAGGTTAACTTGTGGATTTTGTCTGGTGATGATGCAAATAACTGCTGTCTGGTGTAAAAGAAAATCCCAAAGGTTATGATTTACAGCCATATTGGGTTTGTATTTAGCCTAGCAATCTAATCCTAACATTTCTTTACTAAATTGACCATAAACACTTAGGCCCTCAAATTCTCATGCGAGCCAATTTTAACTGGTTCCCTCATTAATTAATAAGTTGAATAAAATCATTGACACATGTTCATTTCACATATGCAAGACAGCTATAATTTGCCTTTTTGAAAATTAAAGAACTTTAAAGAACCACCTGGTATTTGAAATGAGGAGTTCGAACTTGGTAGGCAAGACATCTATCCAATTACTCATGCTAGGAATTTGAAACTTTTCTTGATATTGTGTTCTCCCTGACCCACCATATACAGTCAAACACAAAATATCTTGTAAAACTCGTTATATATTCTTCTTAGAGTTATAGTTGAGAAATTTATATTCTAGGTTCTGGAATCAGCAAACTCCAGATGTGAATGAATCCCAGCTTATCACTTACTAGCCATATGAATTTTGGGAAAGTGACTTAATCTCTTTGAAGTCACAGCACCTTCATTGACAAAAATGGAAAAAATAATTATTCCTATTTCACAGGACAGTTAGGAAAAATTAAATACAAATAAATACAGAAAATACTTAAGTACAGGGCTCAGGACATAATAAATGCTCAACACACATGAGTGATGCTTTCTGTTCTCTCCATTTCCGCTGCCACCATCATTTCACGCCGAGGCTGCTACAATCCCTAGATCAATCTTTCAGCATCTCTGTTTGGCCCCTCTGGTCTACCTCACAGCAGGCAGATGTCTTTTTAAAAATGCATGGCTGACTATCATTCCCCTGCTTAAAATCCCTCAAAGCCTTTTCATCATTCTTCAAGTTACAGGTCAAAATCATAACATCCTCTCCAGTCCCCTGCAAATCAGAGTCTGGGCTCCTCGTGCCACCCTAGCCTCACTGTGCCCTGCTCTCCCATCACTCGCCGTGGTCTACACCAGGGGTCAGCAAACTTTTCCTAAGCAGTGCCACACAGTAAATATTTTAGTTTCTATGAGCCATATGGTCTGACGGAGCGAGAAAGCATTCCCACAAACACATAAAGGCGTGTGTTCCAATGCGACTCTATTATGGACGCTGCAGTTTACCTTTCCTGCAATGTTCATGTGTCAGAAAATCGTTTTTTCTAGTATTTAAATGTTCTTAGCTTGTGAGCTATACAAAACAGGCGGGAGGCTGGATTTGGCCCAGGGGGCAGAGTCAAGCCACACTGGTCTTTTTTCAATTCCTGGAAGAAACCAAGTTTCTTCGCAGGTGTTCCCTGCCTGTTCCCCTCGTGTTTGGTAAATTCCTACTTCGAGTCTCCATTTAAATGTTTCTTTGTGAGGAAGCTGTCTGTGATCTCCTTAGACCAGGAGACATCTCTCTACTAATCACTGTCACAGGACTTTTCCTTCACAGTAGTTAATAATTACAGCAAAAAAAAATAGCATTTGTTTAATTATTAGCTTAAGGCTGTCCCCAATACAATGTCAGCTCTCTATGTTGGGGGGAAGGAGTCAGCTGCCATCACTGTGACCACCCCCAAATGTGCACAGGAGAGGTACGTAGCAAATCCTTGCAGAATCAATGTCTTCTCTGTTTAAGATTACAAGTAACACATATGCATTAGTATACGGTATTTGTTTTTCTCTTTCTGACTTATTTCACTCTGTACGACAGACTCTAGGTCCCTCCACATCTCTACAAATCTCTGCAAATGACCCAATTTTGTTCCTTTTTATGGCTGAGTAATATTCCATTATATATACACGTGCCACGTCTTCTTTATCCATTCCTCTGTTGAGAGATGCTTAGGTTGTTTCCATGTCCTGGCTATTGTAAGTAGTGCTGCTATGAACACTGGGGTGCACGTGTCTTTTTGAATTACGGTTTTCTCTGGGTATATGCCCATATATGTGGAATCTAAAAAAATGGTATAGGTGATCCTATTTGCAAAGCAGAAATAGAGACACAGACATAGAAAACAAATGTATGGATACCGAAGGGGAAGGGGTGGGATGAATTGAGAGATGGGGATTGACGTATATACACTATTGATACTATGTATAAAATAGATAACTAATGAGAACCTACTGTATAGCACAGGGAACTCTATTCAATGCTCTGCGGTGACCTAAATGGAAGGAAATCCAAAAAAGAGGGGATATGTGTGTACGTATAGCTGATTCACTTTGCTGTACAGTAGAAACTAACACAACATTGTAAAGCAACTATACTCCAATTAAAAGAAAAGATTACAAGTAACACAGGGGCAGAGATCATGTTGTGAAGACAAAGCGAATGGAAATGACGTGCCAGATGGGAGGCTCTGTCCATCTACCATCTACGTGAGCAAGAAAGACTTGACTGGGCAGAGCAGTTAAGGAAAGGAAAGAATGGATGCAAGAAAGCAGCTCATCAGGGCAGATGACGAACTGAACTGGGGGGAGGGGAAGCAGGTAGGAAAAGAAAGAAATATTCTTATCCAAAGATATGAAACAGTTTAGGCTGAAGCACGTTATAAAGGTTCAACTAGCCCCGTGGTTTGTCCACACGCTGTGGATGAGCCTCCAGCCCAGAGCAGAAGGAGGGCTGCCCTTGCAGGCCTCCGCACTAGAACACAGAATCAGGCCACGGCATCTGAATGGCAAACCATGGGGAACAAATGATGGGAGGAGAGATGCCAGGCACAGGTCAGGGAAACAGCATGGAAGGCTTTAAGGCCAAGGGCGAGTTACAAAGGCACAAGACTGGACTTCCACAATCCCCAAGATCTGGAGTGTTTCCGGTCTTCTGAAAAAATCTAAAGACTTTCACTCAGGGGGAAAAAAAAGGCGCTCTGTGCTTTAAACATAAATAAAATATTCTTTATGATAAACATCCTTGTCCCTATGAAATGGGGAAAGCTTGATTCTGTCCTAGTTATACATTTAAGAAAACTTGGGCTAAACTGTTAAGGGGCCCTGGCCAATGTCCAGTTTTTCTCTGGACCGCTTGCTAGACGTGTTCTCAAGGTATCTGCTCATGGCAGGTTATCGTGTGGGCCACAGGCTTTTGAGTAAACCTGTACTTGCATTTCCCCTGGCAATATTTATGTTTCATTAAGGACACTGACACGGCTCAGTGGGAAGCATCATTTTTACAGCAGAAGTTGCAGTATTCTTTGAAGAGTCCTGGTGGAGCTTTTGCCTTCTCTCCCTATGGGTGTCTGCACACACTCACTCACACTCACGCATCCCAGGCAGGACTCGGGCACTTCTGAAATGGCTGAAGTGAGAATACCACGGCTTTAGAGACACGCCGACTTCTGAAAGCTTCAGAACCTCTTTGACCGGTTTTATATGTTCTAAAAACACAACTTTGGTTCAGAATAAGCATAATACAGCAGGAGTGATACAAAGTGATAACAGTATAAAAATATCTGCCATGAGCGTTCTTTCTCGTTCTACAAATTCCAAGGATGCACAAAATATCATTTACAAACTCTTAGATGATGCTGTCTCATTTTATGAGCATTTCTCTTCCTTATTCGCTAGCTTTGCAGGATTGCCAGCAGGAATAATTACATTTGAGTTTTCTGGCAGTAAGTCACCATAGCTATAAGTAGCCATAAGATTCAAAGCTACCATCAGTGATTCTGAAGGACAAAATTACAATACTTAGATAATTATTCACATTTAATAACAAATTTTTGAAAGATCCACAGGCATAAATATTAAGAACCAGTTTGTAGGAGTCTCAAATATGTTTCTGAGAAATTCTTTAAGCCAGTTACACATGGAAAAAACCCTGCAAAAGGGGTTCAAGTAATTTGGTATGCTGAAAGGAAAGTATCACCACCCTTCAATCTATCACCTATCAGCCGTTTCTTCCTTAAAAATGAACCATTATAAAAAAAAAAAAAATGAACCATTAAATAGTACTAAAATCTGGTACCTCAAAGAATTTTCTAGCAGATGATAATATCAGAATCAGCTAACTCCCATGAACTTAATAAGGTACAAATAATTGCTTTCTCTACTCAGCAAGATTCCCGAAGAAGAAAAATAATTATTTTTATAGTTATCATTCTTTTCTTTGGATCTTTGGATGTGTGTCCTACTTTGGGATGTTGGGCAAGTAACCCCTGGGTGTGTATGTGTGTGTATGTGTGTGCGTGGGGAGGGGAGTGTAGAGCTGGGGGATTCGAATGAGAAAAATAGTTTCCCTAGTGGTACCAGTGTCACAACAATGTAGCACCATCTTGTGGGCAGAAGAGGTAACTGCCATTCTAAATTATAGAAGCTGCATGCATTTCATTCCTTCAAAATGGATCAGGATTAGTAGATTTTATGGGTTATGTTTTAACCAGAATCTTTTATTAAGCGGCAGAAGGTATTTTCTATTCTCAGAAATAGAAAAGGCAAATAGTACAATCCAGGAATAATATAAATCTAGCAAAAACGGTAAAATATATTCAATTTGCGCTGAATAAATGCAAGGTATTAGGCCAAGCAACATTTGAGAAGAACCACCTCGGGAATCCTGAGATATTTTATTTAATCACTCTCCCAGGAAGATTAAAGAATCACTGGAATGATTTCATTGTTTCCCCCAAGTTTATTTTCCATCAGTTTCTAATTAGCTCCCCCATCCAAAGTTTTGCAAGGCAATCAATAAATATTAATTATGGTAACACAGTCACAGTGCAGATAGAAGAATGCTGATACAGCTCAGGACTGGAGAAGAAAACTCTCACTGAGTGCCTCTCTGAATTTTTCTATCGTCTATATTGAAAGCAGAAGCCTCGTCATACAGAAAATATTTTAAATTATGTCTGACATATCAGACCGTCCAGTGAATGGTCCTTCGAGTTACACTTTGGCTAAAAGCAAATATTAGAAAAGAACCTGGAAAAGTACCTTTTCTGCTCCCAGAGAGGGCGAAGGTAAAATGAATTAAGGACCCATTGCCTGTTCTCACCTCATCAAAACACATAATCGATAATGTATACTGTGTACTCCTGGCTACCCCATTCCAGCAATTTCCTGATCAGCTGAGGACTTCTGCCATAACCTAAAAGACCACAGTATGCTGCAAGGCCTCTAGGATTTTGCAGTAAGTATTTTTACAAGACAATTTACACATGCTTTATATAAAACAAAACTGTTGTTACTGTTATTTAAGTCAAATTTCCACACCATTATCAAACATCTCAGGAAAACACTAGAATCAACGAGGAGCAATCTAAGATGTAATACATACAGAGAGAGACACAGAGAGAGGTGGTAACAGATATATAGACCTTACTGCACATTCTATACAGGTGCAGCCAGCTCTGAGTCCTGTCACTGTCCTTCCCTGTTAGAAAGAGCTGCAAAACACAGGCAGACATCTGGTGTCCCCTTAAGCAAAGTATAACACATAACATCAAAGAACTTGATGTTGTGAACTAACATATGTTTGCTCTTTTGTATTCTGTTTAGCTTCTCCTAAACACGTATTCCTTCTATGTTATTGTCACAATGGTTTAGAAATATTTTTAAAAGTTTCCCTAGAATTACTGGTTCGTTCTCATACCTCAACGATTTTGAACCCTCAGATGAAAGTGGGCGTGTAACCGAGGCACTAGATACACTTTGCTGAGGGTGTGAATAGCAACCTTAGTGCCCCAGATCACAGCCCCGCGATCCTTGTGGAAGCAATAACTTAGTGACAAAACCTACGTATGTTCAGATTTTAAAAGGTAATTGTAGCCAAACAGTTGTGATGACTAACAAAAAGTTGGCTTAAATTACAATTTTAAAATATACCTCTGTTCTTTAGGTCCACAACTTTGATCTGGTTAAAAAATTAGGTACTGTTTTAAATTAAATGTTCAATTAGACTTTTTTCCCCCCAAATAAAATGAAATCCTAACTGTTGTATAATGTTAAATACATAGATAAATAATCAGCTCTTTGCTGCTAATTGACCTTGCGCTTGTACCTTTTAATTTATTCCACTTTTCTTGCTACTACGATTAGAGACAAGAAGTTTGCCATGGGTAGGGTGAAAGAAATCATTTCTTCACTGTTTTCATGTTTCTTAATTGTTTACACGTTTTGAGTAAGATAGTTCTGGGCTGGATTTTCACCATGCTGAGTGATGCCGGTTCAGTGCAATCAGCTAAAGAGAAATTAATTCTGCTTTGATTTCCAAAGGAGTAAATCAATGTCTCCACTAACAGGAGAGGATGCTTGGGGTGGGATTCGCAGCACCCAGTGGTCTGCGGTGCACTCCCTCCCTAGGCTGCTTCACCCGTGAAAACTCATTAGGTCGTTACTATGACCACGAACTGAAGCAAGAGATGAAGATCTCATTCGTTCGAAGCTTTAAAAGCTCACTCCCCCAGTTGTGATGAAACAAAGAAGCGCGCGGGAGGGATGACCACCCGGGTCTTAGGGAACATGGGGACAAGATCGTACCTGAAGGTAAACTTATCCGACGCCCGTCTTTGAGCTTCAGGCGGCTCCTCTTAAACTTGCCCTTCCTCTTCTTGACGTTGGGCCTCTCCTGGCTCAGCTGGAAGATGAGGATGTTGAGCTCGCGCTCCAGCACGTCGATCTCCCGCGCGGCCAGCTGCTGCTCCCGCCGCCTGAGCAGCTCCTCCTGTGACTTCTGCTGCAGGGCGGCCCGCGTCAGCTCTTCCTCCCGGGACCGCAGCTCCTGCCGCAGGGGACAGCGTCAGCGTCACCTCGGGCTGCCGCGTCCCGCGCAGCTCCGCCGCCCGCCCGCTGCAGGTCCCCCGGACCGCGCCCCCTGCAGCCAAAACGGGCCGCGCTGGACCTCAGCACATCAGCACATCAGGGACTCGCACGCGCACAAGGCTCCCTCTGGCCCTTCTAGGGTTTTTTTGTTTCATCGTTTTGGGGGTGTTTTTTAGGGGGGCTGGGCGGGGGGGGGGCAGATTGGCTTATGTAATTGATGGCTCCTGCTTTATTAGGGGCCATGAGCATCATTAAGTGGCAGGTTTTGAGCCTTACAATGTGGTTCCTCAGATTTTGTACGCGGGCCTCTCACTGTTGTGGCCTCTCTCGTTGCGGAGAACAGGCTCCGGACGCGTAGGCTCAGCGGCCATGGCTCACGGGCCCAGCCGCTCCGCGGCATGTGGGATCCTCCCGAACCGGGGCACGAACCCACGTCCCCTGCATCGGCAGGCGGACTCTCAACCACTGCGCCACCAGGGAAGCCCATGGAAGGTTCTTTATGAAATTTTTACCCACCTTTTTCCAAGCCCAACTCAAAAGAAGGCAGATAAGCATCCCCTGAGGGTGAGGCACAGAGGGCTCATCCTGTGACACGGGCAGGCTGCACCTCATCCACAGGGACGCACACAGGACACCTGGCCACAACGTCAGGTGTGAAGAGCGTCAAGCTGTGGGCCCCAGGTCCCATCTGTCTGTGGCCCTTCTGGTTTTATGGCCCGAAAAGAGTCATCACACTTTGTTATCGTCTCTGGCTTGTACAATCACCTGACACGTAAGACGTGCATCAACACACAGCGACCAAGTACCGATGTGAAAGTCCCGTTAAAAATGAAAGCCAAGGGCTGCCCTGGTGGCGCAGTGGGTGGGAGTCCGCCTGTCGACGCAGGGGACACGGGTTCGTGCCCCGGTCCGGGAAGATCCCACATGCGCGGAGCGGCTGGGCCCGTGAGCCATGGCCGCTGAGCCTGCGCGTCCGGAGCCTGTGCTCCGCAACGGGGGAGGCCACAACAGTGAGAGGCTCGCGTACCGCAAAAAAAAAAAAAATGAAAGCCAAAAGGGAAAGCTTGACTAATTCAAGGATAGTTCTTCTTGTCGCAAAGACTGTGGTGGTTCCGATGTCTTTCCTTAGGGTATTTAAGAATCTGCTTAGGGAATTAACACACCGTGGTGGAGAGGTTAAGGGGAAAAACAAGGCGAACGTGACAGGGGTCAGGTGAAGGCCCATCAGAAATGAACACGCAACATCGCTAAAACGATAAGCTGCTGGAAAATACAGTCAGTACACAGAGAACTTATCAGGATCCCACGGATGGGTGGAAACCGTCACTTTATACACAGATATCATGCATTAGCTAACAAAAGTCCCTCTGTCGTGATACTGACTGATTAAAATGTAACTTCCTCTCCGTTTTGGTTTTAGAATGATTGCACTTGTAAGAAATAGAAAATCTATGAAGAATACTTTTATTCCTATTAGAGAACATTTATTCAGTAGTAAAACTGAGAACTCTATTGTTTTTAATCTACATCCGCATTCTTATTTCATTTCTGTAAGGTGTTCCGTCCTGTACCAGAGACATAAATATTCCTTTCTGTGCTGAACTGCTTTCTCTTCCCGACTAGCCTGCCATAAATCAAGCACTCCCATAGAAAGCAAGGGATCTGCAAACTTTTAGTTCCACCGCTCCAGACAAAGCTAATCTTAGGATATCCTAATGCCAAAAACTTTGTGAGAAACTCCGCCTTCTCAGGTGGAGCTCTGGGCTGTGAGCTTTGAGAGCTATGAGTATGGTGTGAACATGTCACACTCTATTACAAGCAGGCCGCTTTCCAGAGGCCACTTCAAAAGTACTGATGTGTGAAGAGACAGTGCAAGACAGAGGCTCACGGAAGGAACGAGAGCTGGGCCACGGGACTGGAGTCATAAAGGAAAATAAACGTGGAGGGCCATCCTCCCACAGACAAATAGGATAATATCAAGAAGAAAAGGAGAGCCCTAAAAATAAAGGTTCTTTATTCAGATCAAACCAATTCTGAACTTACGGTAATTCTACCAAAGTGGACCGAAAGTCACCTCTGAAACATTCTTTAGTTTTTCTAAACAACCTTCATAAACGAAATGGCAGGAGAAATGATTTTCTTAAGACCAACTGATATTCAAATTACTTCTGCTAATAAATATCAGCTGATGTTACAGAACAGTATTTCTTCATTACATTGTGCCAGATATAAATGACTATTTATTACTTGAAAAGAAAAAAAAGAAAATGTTACCTGTTAAAAAAAATTCTGGAATCCATTATTTAACTGGTGGCTTTTTTCAACCAGTTTGTCCAAATTGGAGATTTTACTGTAGTGTATTTGGGGACAGAGGCTCATTTCCAGTCAGCTTCTAATTTCTAACTCATTACCGTCTGCCCTTTTGTTAAGATATTACTTTTCAGTCGTGTAGATAACAATCCAATTAGCTATTGTGAAATGAAATGGCATGAGGAAGAGATAAAGGCAGTAAATTCACTTAGGCTTTTTGTGTTACTGCTACAGTAATTGCATAAGAAACCATTTTAAATTCCAGGTCCCAAACCAAAATGTGAATCTCCTTGCAATGACTTTATAAATTAAAAAAAAAAAAAAAAAATCACTTGCCTAAGACTTCATAAGAGAAAAAAATATCATCAAAGAGAAAGCAGCCAAAGTACTCTTCCTTCTGAATGAATTTTAAAACATGCAAAAGTGTGTTAAAAAAAAAAAAAGTCTGGGGTGTTAGAAGTCCTTTGGATACTTTGAAATTATGAAGCACACAAAAACATTCTTTTGGTCGCTGGGATCACTCCTCAAGTACTACGTGTTTAATTGCTCGGCACAGGCCACTTAATAATGGAAAATCCAAATTCCTGGCAGTAGGTGTTAATCATTAACAGTGACAGGCCTTCGTACAGTGGTTCAAAGACAGGTGCACGCACCCAGTGCACAGAGACAGACACACAGAGATAAGAAGCCAGGAATCTGGGGAGGAACCGGTATCTACGGAGGCTACAGTTTACTGAATAACACAGAGCACGGCCAAGTCACTGACCATTAATTCCAAGTCTGACGCCTCCTACCTTAAGCAATCAGTGAACAAGAAAGGGAGATAGAGCACGTCTACTGTGCTTTTGACTCCATCAAAAAAGATGCAATTAGAAACCTTGGGGGAAAAAATAAAGGACTATATATTCTTTAATTGTAAATCAAAGGCTCACAAGATACCATAAATGCTGTACTTCAAAAAGCACTGCACAGAAATCACGTAAAAAGAAAAAGTAAAGATACCACTAGAATGAAAGTGAATCCAAAGGACAACAAAGAAACTACTTTTAAGACTTCAAAATGGAGAAAGAGGAGCCATCCATTCTTTTCTTTTCTTTTTTTAACATCTTCATTGGAGTATAATTGCTTTACAATGGCGTGTTAGTTTCTGCTGTATAACAAAGTGAATCAGCTATACAGATACATATGTTCCCGAGTCATCCATTCTTGAAGCATTCTTTTTTTGATTTTTACACCACATATGATAAGAATGAACTCATTGAATGTGCCTCTATCCTACAGTTTCATAAATAATTATCAAGAATTAAAAATAAGAGTTTAAAATAATAATAGTTATTAATAACATTGCTTCCACACTTAAAATTCTGTGATTTCAAGTTTTATCCTTCCTCCAAGTCCTCTCCCATTCCCAAATGTTTTTACTTCGGTTATTAAACATCTAATTTTAGAATTCCTGAAAACCACTTGGGGAGGTGTATAAAAAACAAAACAAAAAATAGACTCTTTCCTCTGTCATTTTAAGTCAACGAAATGTATTAAAGTATCTAAAAGACATATGAATAGTATCACTGATAGTAATCCTTCAAAGAACTGCAGGATTTAAAAAGTAACGCGCTCAGTCCTTTTCCAGTATGACTACGGCTCAAAGCCCCGTTTCCCAAACGCCTGGGCCGGGGATGGGGAGGGCGGTGCTGCTGGGAGCCTGCCGGGCTTCCAGCAAAGCCACAGCTTCCTCTGCTGTCAGGCTAGCACTGTTAGCGCCTGTGAAGTGGCACGCAGGCTCTGAGCCCCGGGGGGGCCTCATTCGTGCAAGCCCACACCACCCCGAGGGACCGAGACAGCATCTCTGTGACACTTCACTGTGGGACGCGCTGGCAGAACGGTCTTGGTCAGCAAGTGGCAGAGCCCCAAGCCCTACGAGACAGCCTGGCTGGAGCCCTCGGTCTGAACCACTTCTCTGGACTGCTGGAGATTCCGGCATTCCGCTAAAGACGTAATATAACGAGGGGGCAGGGCCGGCCATAGGTTTGTAGACGTCCATACAGTCACCCCTGCGGTCTGCCTGAATTCCTGGAGGGCAGGGAGCAGAAGAGCTGAAGCAGAGTCCACTGCGCTGTGGACCACCGGCTCAGCTCCAAGTGCTGGCAAGTTGTTGACTCAGAGACCAGATAGATCTTCATCCCTGGAGCCTTCAGCCGAGAGGTCCTCCTACTTCTGGTTCTTCTGAAAACAACCTGAAACACAGTTCCTCCCTCCAAGGTCCTTCCAGCACCGAGGACAGCCCTGCGCTCCCCGCCCCTTTCCTGTGTTCACTTCTCTTCTCTGTAGGCTCAGATGTGCAGGCTCCTCTCCCGCCTTCCTGGCCGTCCACCTGGGGAAGCTCTTTAAAACACGGTGCCTATAATCAAACGTGATGCTCAGGATAAGATCTGAAGAGACTCAAACGGGACTGACTATTTTTTATTATATGAGCTCTATGTACTTATCAGTGGGGTCAGGGTCTAAGGTTGCATTTGCCAGTTTTGAATTTTTAAACCCACAAAATACTGAAAAATCTAAGGAAGAGAGTGAATTACCTATAAGTCTGCTATTTGAAAAATATGGCTTACCAAAAAAAAAAAGAAAGAAAAAAAGGATTTTAGCAGCTCACAGATTTCTCTCTAACCTTTATTTTTAATTTTAACTTAATTAGTTAAAATTATGAAATATTTAAAATATACTACGATTAGAGAGAATAGCAAATACCCATGCACTTACTATCAACACCTAATAGATGCGAATTTTTTACCGTATCTGTTTCAGGTCTGTTAAAGTCCTAGGCGCATCATATCTAATCCTATCCCCTCCCTCTTCAGATCTGCTGTCCTTAAGTTGGTTTGTATCCTTCCCCTGTCTATATTTTCAGTCTTTTTGTACATTTGAATAATATTATTGTGTTTTTTTTAAAGTACTTGATCCATCACTACCATTTTCTTTTTGTTTTTAATTAATCAACTTATTTATTTATTCATTTAGGCTGCGTTGGGTCTTTGTTGCTGTGCGTGGGCTTTCTCTAGTTGCGACGAGCGGGGGCTACTCTTCGTTGTGGTGCGCGGGCTTCTCATTGCGGTGGCTTCTCTTGTTGCAGAGCATGGGCTCTAGGTGCGCGGGCTTCAGCAATTGTGGCTCGCGGGATGTCATGGAGCACAGGCCTAGTTGCTCCGCGGCATGTGGGATCTTCCCGGACTAGGGCTCGAACCTGTGTCCCCTACGTTGGCAGGCGGATTCTTTTTTTTTTTTTTTGCGGTACGCGGGCCTCTCACTGTTGTGGCCTCTCCCGTTGCGGAGCACAGGCTCTGGACGCGCAGGCTCAGCGGCCATGGCTCACGGGCCCAGCCGCTCGGCGGCACGTGGGATCTTCCCGGACCGGGGCACGAACCCGCGTCCCCTGTATCGGCAGGCGGACTCTCAACCACTGTGCCACCAGGGAAGCCCCTAAATAGTATTGTTTTATAAATTTACATAATGTGATTATCCTTCTGCAACTGCTTTTTCTGCCCAGTATTATGCCTGAGACTTACTCATGTTGAAACATACAGCTGGAGTTTATTCATCTTAAGTACTGTACAGATTTCCACTATATGAATATACAGTCGTTTAGGCACCTATTCCCCTATTAATGGATATTGGGGTTGTTTTCAGTTTTTCACTATTACAAACAATACTTCAGAGTGAATAACCTTAACCTCCTTGTGCATAACGTGTGGGAGTTTCTCAAGATTATATAACCAGAAGTTAAACAGCTGAGTCGTCTGCCTCTTTCATAGCATAAGATTCAAAGAAGGACTCATGGCATTTATCCACTTTTAAATTCCCCTTTCACTTAAAAATGTTCATTTAAAAATATGACAATAAAATAATAATTGCTAATATCTCTTACCTATTAAAATACATATTAGGAACATGTTAAGAAACTTTACTTAGGTATTTATTGTATTTACTGAATGTCTACCATGGGCCAAGTACTTTGTTCAGTGCTGTGGATGAACACGACCAAGAATGAAACAGTATAGTTCCTGAACTTAACCAGCAGAAAAGGCAGACCAAGGACATTAAAGACGCAGATAATAATAAAGTATGACTCAGTGTGGGCATGATAAGGGAGGCGCAGGACACTGTGACACACTTTACGTGGTACGAGAGGATAAGGGAAGGGAGCTCTGGGAGCCTGAGAATGAAGAAGCAGCACCTGTGAGGAGGGGATAAAAGCCAGGGCGGGGTCGGAGGAAAGAATATACACAAAGGCCGAAAGTCAGGAGCATGGCGTTAAGGGAACTTGAAGGAATTCAGTCTGGCTGGAGGAAAAGTGAGGTTCAACGTGGAAGGACAAGGAAGTTAATGAGGAAAAGGAATTGGCCACTGAAGTGAGGCGGGTCTGATTTGCGTTTTAGAAGGCTCACTGGTGGCGGCGAGGGGCTCAGTTAGGGGAGCGAGGCTGGATGCGAGGCACCCGGGTAGGGTGCTGCTGCAGTACTGCAGGTGATGAGTGGGGACAACAGGGGTCAGGGGAGTGAATTACCACTGAAGGCCTCTGTCACAGAGAAGACCACATCTTCAAGACCTTTGAGACTGGGTACCTAAGAGAACAGTAATCTCATTACTCCACAAAGGAAGCAGACGGAGGGAAGGCAGAGGTTGGTTGGCAAGTGTTGCCAAGACAGTACATCAAGCCCCCCTTTAAAACCCGTCAACAAGATCCAAATCCCGAGGCTGGCCGTCAAGGACCACGCAAGGATACACAGGCTGCCGTGTCCATCTGCGTATCCCAGCACTCTAACACTCTTCCCAGCACGCAGCAGACATTTAATACGTTTGCTGGAAGGAAATTCTAACGCTGAAACTCAGAAAAATGCCCCCAAAGACAAGCTCTTAAACTGTATTTTTTTCCCAGTGAACAATTTGCCCTTTGGGGAATACCTATGACATACATTGTATTCGTTCCCAATTCAGCCTGATAACAGAAGCAAGCTGCTCACGGATAGAATCTGGGCATATGATATCTTGGCTTCATGCACAGAAGTATATACACTAGCTCAAGAAATGTTTGTACATATGTGTTCAAACCACATCTTTTCATTCCCTCTTTTGCCCTTTCCTCTGCCCTTAGGTTGGCTATAGGCCTTCAGTATTACTGTCAATGTGAAAGTCTAGTGACATAAAGGAGAGCCATACTACGTAAGTCAAGGTAATTTAACATGGGAGAAGGACTCAGCTATGTCATAATCCCGTGTTTCCATGACGTACACTGGAATAAGCAAAGGGACTCTTTATTTAGCAAAGCATTGCTGCCTACTGAAAAAGAATTCTATTTTAGAATCACAAATACGTGAGGTATAAAAGTTCCTTCCTGGACAGTTACATGGCTTTGTAAAGGTTATCAATAACCTGCAATGTTGTATTTTAGCCCAGACTTGTTGCCAAGCACAAGAATTTAACCTACTGAACAATTATATACCTCAGACAACCGGAATAAACCTCGAGTCATCAAAATGCTCAAGT
Organism: Neophocaena asiaeorientalis asiaeorientalis; assembly: GCF_003031525.2. NCBI lineage: Eukaryota > Metazoa > Chordata > Mammalia > Artiodactyla > Phocoenidae > Neophocaena > Neophocaena asiaeorientalis. Next base: position 1,115,701 of record NW_020172473.1, on the reverse strand, counting down.
ATTACAAACCTATCTTTTAAGAAGTAAATACTGCCTAATACTTACTTACTATGCGTGAAGCATAGTACCATGCCCTGACCTTGGGGTCTTCAGTGACTGCTCACAGTCAGTTGTCACCAGGAACTCACTTTACAACTACCTGCCTTCCAATTAGGTGTGTTTCTGCTTCTCCTACTTCACACTTTGTATGTGGTTAATATATATGCAGCTTCAGCACATTTAACATTCAGGTTTATTGTCTTTCTTCTTCTTAAAATACATAAACCAACCAGAGCTTCACTCATCATAGTAAGAAATTCAAAAATTACACAATTTCCCAGCTTCTCCAACAAAGCAATGCCTTGGAGATAAAAGGGCGGGGGGAAAGGAGGAGGGACTGGCATAAAAGAAGCTTCAAAAGACCTAACTAAAAACATGAAGCCCTCATTTAAATTCTGATTGGCACCAACCAACTGGAAGAAGACATCTTTGAGGCAAACTGTGACATTTAGGTATGGAGTACCAGACGGTATTGAGGAATTACTTATTTTCTTAAGATAATAATGGCAAGAAAGATATTTTAAAAATTCCTACCAGTTAGAGATGCATACTGAAGCATTTAAAGGTAAAATGACGAGAGTCTAGGTTTTAAGTTAAAATACTGCAGTTAAAGAAAATGATAATGGGAAAAGGAAATGAACAAAATGACAGAATGCTGACAATTATTGGAGCTGGTTAATGCATACTAAGTGTTTAGTGTGCCACTCTCTCTCCTTTTTTTTTTTTTTCTCTTTTTTTTTTTCTCTCTCCTTTTTTTTTAAAGAATTTTTTACGTTTGAAAATCCCTCTATTGTTTTCCAATTATATGTTTTGAGTACACTTCTGTTTCATTTTGTTTTCCCTGGAAGGAAAGAATCAGCAAGTCCGAAAATATTTTAACACAACGCTGACAGCGGTTCTTGACTCAAGTTTTCCACAATCTCCGTAAGCGTGAGCACGTTATGTAATTAATATGCATCACTCACCTTTTCCTTTGTTCTCAACTCATCAAACATCTGTTGAATTTCCAGCTTCCAGTCATCTTGCATGGAATGAAAAGATTCTTGAGGCATTTCAGTCATAACTGCCTTTTCAATTGCAGTCAATTGTTCAAGAATTAAGGCAAATGATGGACGAATATGAGGGTCCTGTTGCCAGCATTCTAAAATAAACAAGAATCACAGTAAGTCCACTTCTCAGCGTAGTTCAGATTATCAGCCCATGTTGACTGTGTCTGCTGAAGATTTTAAACATCAATTGATAATGGTTTTGCAAATTTTATTTTATACAGTGTCTGTGTCAGCAGCCTGTGTAATAATTACTATTAGACGAGGCTCTTGTATTCTGCATTATTTGACATTAGTATGTGGATGTGTGTTTTCTCTGCCTTACCATGTACCATGAACTCTGTCCACCTAAGCTGCCCTGGCCATATGACTTACAGATACCGAGTTCTATAACTCAACCCAAGAAAACCAAAGTCTCTAAAATGTTACAGTCACAAGAGAGGTTCTAAGAAATAGTCTAATAAGTAAGGTAACCTGCTGCTTACAAAAAGAGTTACTTAACAATTTTTAAAAGATAAGATCAAAATAGATAAGGTCATGGCAAAACCATGCCAGCTAAGACTGTAAAACATTTCTGATCATTAGGTAGAATTAAAAATAGCACATATGGAGCCAATTCAATATTGTCTTTGAACTCTGCTAGTGTATTTGATGAAAAGTTTATTACCATTCAACTGAATTTTGTATAAATGAGTCACTAGATTGTTTTTAAGTTACTTAGTTCATCAAAACTTTATCTGACATCTTAGATCAAAGACATGGCTTCTAATTCTTAAAATAGTATAATCTAAAATCGACTGAAAATTAGAATCACAGAAGATACCTTTTTGGTTAAAAAAATATACAGATATTCTAATGAGCAATTCCCCTCACCCCCATAGACACACAAAAACAGAGATGCCCAAATACCTTTCATGAGCTTGGCAAACGGCTCAGGGCAGGTGGAAGGAATGGGCAAAGTGAGCTTATTGACTGCCACCCCGTAGGCCACAGCAAGACCGTCAATGCCACGATAGGGAACCTCTCCCGTGAGCAGTTCCCACAGCACCACTCCATAGCTGGAAAGCAGAGTTTTCATAAAGTTAAACGGGGTCTTTTCCTCATGACACAGTTGGTGGGAGAAACGTATCAGAGCCTTCATCCAGCCCCTAACGAGAATCTTCTCTTCCAACAAAGCCCATGTGGACCCTTATCCCAACACGAGGGGCGGGTTCTTCCAGTGAACATTCCAGACACATGCAGATACACTCCTTCCCGAAATCGGTTATGCCTTCATTACAGGAAATGAAACTACTTAACGGATAGGAAAGCTTAGGAGCAGTACACAGTTGAATTAAACAGGGTCCAGAAGCAGGACACACTTGAAGAGCAATGTGGTTGTTCCGATGTTTGTCTTTCTGTCTCATGTTTTCCACACCTATTGAGGATCTTCAGGACACTGAAGATTCCAGCCCCATACGACTCACCACAGGACTGAAATCGAATCAGGCTACTTTTTTTAAAATATTTTTTTGATGTGGACCATTTTTAAAGTCTTTATTGAGTTTGTTACGGTATTGCTTCTGTTTTATGTTTTGGTTTTTTGGCCTCGAGGCACGTGGGAATCTTAGCTCCACAACCAGGGATCGAACCCGCACCTCCTGCATTGGAAGGCTGAGTCTTAACCACTGGACCGCCAAGGAAGTCCCATGCTAACTGTTTTAAAATAGGTTTTTGAAATTGTTTCTTTCTGCCCCTCCCTTTATATTTAGGAGATGTGTTACTAATGTTTCCACCTAATGCCTAATAGTAACGGACAAAGAAATCCTGTGGGTTTTCCTGAGCCTGCTGGGAGGACATAACAGGTCTTCTTTGAAATGGAGGAAGGTGAAGTGAAAGGAGAATAAACAAAGAACAACTGCAGCTGCCATGCTCTCCAAAGCATCAGCAGATGTGATGCAGGTTCACTGCTGCTTCAGTTTAAGGGCAAATGCGATTACACACAAGAACGAGAAAACACACAGTATAAAAGGATCTCTAAGGGAACTTTTAAAATGAAGCTAGAAGACCAAATTTCAGTATACACCTATACTAGAGAGTCTCAGACACCCCAGTTCAAGGCAATACAGAGGAGCACAGAAATAAGCCTTGTACATCATATACGTTTATTCTCTTCTACAAAACCAGTCAGAACATTGGCTTTCCTTTATCTTCTTCAAAACACAAAGTACACTCCAATTATCTTTTGACATAAAACATCGGTCACTCCTGACACTCACTTGACTTTAAATTAAAACACATAAGCATATAAGGAACAGTTATATTTGCTTTATTTTTAAGTTCTGTTAACATAACTAGTATGGTCCTATTTACTTTTCTGATCTTTTAAAACTTCATTCGCTTTAAGTTAAAAAAAGAGTTTGAAATTTAAAGAAGTAACTTAATTCTCATTTCATATGTCTAAGGAAAGGCAAAACAGCTCAGAATAACACCAAAAAACCCACATCATTTAAATTTGCTTTGGAACTGATTTCTGAGTCTCATTTGATTATCTCCCGATCTTAAGAGATGTGGGGATTCACAGCATCACAGATACAATAAGCCCTCCGTGAAGAAGACCTGGCCTGCAACAGGCCTCTCTGGAGCCCAGGTGGTCACCCTGGCCATCATCATCACTTCATTTTCAGACCTCTCCACTAGTGCCCAATGGACTCTGCACTACATACTGAAAACATTCATAAAAGGAAGGCAGAAACAACAGAACGTGCCCTAAATTCAAAGGGGCCTCAGGGATCCTCCCACTGATATTCCATGGCCCTAAAAGCAGGGGCGCTTCCATCCTGAGGCCCCTGAGCCTAGGGCTCCCTCTCCAGCAGGGGGCGCAGCAGGGCATCACTGAAAGACAACTGGACCTAGAAGCGGCACACCTGAGGCTGAGCTGTGGGACCACTACTACCTGTTGCCTATGTCTCCACTCACACCGCCCTGAAGCTGATCTTGAATCATTGATAAAGTATCAGTGACATTTCCTCTGCCATCTCAAAGCACTGTTTTATGTTTTGTTAAAAAAGGAATACATAATGCAGTACCCGTAAATTATATAATGCTATAACTATTAGCAATTAAGGTGCAACCAGGGTTTTTCAAAGGCTATCTGCTTAGTACCTTGAAAATTATCTATGGTATGGTGCATTAGCGAGACACATTCTTAATTTCAAGAGTAAGTAAACTGAACTCATAGATCAATCAACAAAACTCGTCTCAGTGCAGGGGACCAAAAATTATTAGAATAACTGAAAACTGAATGAGTTCAAAGAAGCTTCCTTGCTATTCTCCTTAGCAAATAACAAAATTAAAACCAACAATAACAACATAACTTTGCCTCTTGGAAGTTTCAGAGAGTGAATAATTCAGGATAGGTCATTTTTCCAGAGAGAGGTATTCTGGTAAAAAACCAATGTGAAAAAAAAGGGAGCTATTCTGATGGGACAATTTTTAAAGTGTAATGCATATTTTTCTGCTCTCTGAAACTGGGTGCGACATAGTATAAAAAGCCCTCTCCTGGGGACTTCCCTGGTGGCGCAGTGGTTAAGAATCCGCCTGCCACTGCAGGGCACACAGGTTCGAGCCCTGGTCCGGGAAGATCCCACATGCCACAGAGCAACTAAGCCTGCGTGCCACAACTACTGAGCCTGAGCTCTAGAGCCCATGAGCCATAACTACTGAAGTCCATATGCCTAGAGCCCGTGCTCCCCAACAAGAGAAGCCGCGGCAATGAGAAGCCCGCGTACCACAACGAAGAGTAGCCCCCGCTTTGCCGCAACTAGAGAGAGCCTGTGTGCAGCAACGAAGACCCAACGCAGCCAAAAATAAATTAAAAAAAAAAAAAAAAAAAAGCCCTCTTCTAGGAATACAAGTAGTCTAATGATTATGGGCTGTGGTAGCAGGAACACAGCTCTTAGGCCAGGGACCAGAGTTTGCTACTCACTCACTAGTGTTACAACCCTGAGGAAATTTCTAAACCTCTCAGTGCCTTGGGTATGTACTCTGTGAAACTGGGGTAATCACGGGAGACATTGCAAAAGTTCAATGATAGCATCTGTCAAAGTTACCTCGTAGGGTAGTAACTGGTAAGGAGGAAGTGGGGCGAGAGAGGATGATCACTAAATACACCAGTATATATAGCAAGCCCCCAGCACCACAGACCAGAGCCGTGCTTCTTGAATGCAATTATTTCTATGGGAATATTATGAAGGAGGTTCTAAAGCAAAGGTCTGTGCAGTTCAGAGGGACGACCTTCCCTGCCTTCTGCATCCTGACATCTAGGACTCTGCTGGACTTTAATATATCCATGCGTTCTGGAGATGTGTGTGGACGTCTGGCTCCACAACCAGGTGGTTCTGGAAGCCAGCAGATTCCAGTCCTTTTCATAGCGTTTCATGCTTTCGTTTGCTCCTAGCGCTCACTCTGTTCTCAGCTGCCTTTCTTTTTTTTTTTTTTTTTACCAGCTTGGCACCCCTCTCCCCTCTTCTGCTTAGAGGCTTCTACTGAAAATCAGATAACCGAGCTCATATAATTGAGAAATAGAAATGAACAGATTTTGAGGGAAGACCTCTCTCCATGAGTGTCTGGACTTCAAGACCCATATTTTGGCTCATTTTAGAAATCTGTTTTTTCTTACTTTTGATTCTATGTTTACAGTAGGTGAGGTCGCTCTAAAGCATTTATATAGATTGTACAGCGTTCGTATAGCTTATAGTTACATAGTTTATTTTAAAAGGCACACATAGTAAAATGGTTACAGTCTTAATTATTCCAAATGTAAAATTGATTTATATTTTATTAGTTTTCAGGGTCTTGAAGTATAATTTCTTAAAATAATCACCTATTTCACTGAAGTATTTTGGCATTACATGGTCAGAAAATTATTGTGATTAAGTCAAGGAAAACACATGTAATATTTTATAAAGACATATGTGGCTCAGTCTCCACCAGCAGAGTGTAAGTCATTAAGTAAGGGGTGAGGCTCAAGCTTCTGTGTTTTTCAAAATGGCCCTAAGACACTATAGAACCCCTGGCACAGGTGAAAAATTTTCTTAACAGTCATAAGTAGAACAATTAAATTAGAAGCCTGTATTTATACACTGCTGGTGGGAATGAGAACTGGTGGAAAACAGTCTGGCAGTTCCTCAAATGATTAACCATATAATTACCATGCGGCCCAGCAATTTTACTCCCCGGTGGAAACCCGACAGAAATGAAAACTCATGTCCTCACAAAAACTTCTTCATAAATGTTCAGAGCAGCATTATTCAGAATTAGCCAAAATGTGGCAACAACCCACATGCCATCGACTGATAAACGAATAAGCAAAATGTGGTATTATCCACCCAATGGAATATTATTCCGCAATAAGTAAGAATGAAATTCTGATACATTCTATGACATGAACCTTGAAAATATGCTAATTGAAAAGCCAGTTGCAGAGGACCGCATATTATTTGATTCCATTTATAGGAAATGTCCAGAATAAGCAAATCTAAAGATACAAAATGTAGATTAGTGACTGCCTTGGCTGGGAGGGATGGAGTGTTGGGGTGATGGCTAAGGGGTATATGGTTTCTTCTTTGGATTATGAAAATGTTCGAAACTGCCTGTGCTGATGAAGGTAAAAGCCATGGAATTGTAGAGTTTAAATGGGTGAACTGTATGATGTGTGAACTGTATCTCAATAAAGCCGTTAAAAAAACAACAGAAAAATCCTGGAATTTTAATACTAGTCACACAGCATTTTATGAGCGTTAAGTGAAGGCAAGTAAGCTCCTGGTGCATTGTGACTGTAAACAGAGTGACTTTTCTCTGTTGTTCTGGTATGGATGGTGTCTTTACCCCCTAATGAGACACAGCCGAATGGGAAGTCCAGCTAACCTGGGATTCCATTTTGCTTCAGCTCTCCATCCTCAAACCGGAAGCTTTAACCTTTAGATAATGCAATCCATAAAAGGAAGGAGGTTATCTAAATTTTTTTCTCAAACTCCTTCCATGCTAATATTCTGTCTGTGAGTCATGAGGAATCAAAATTTCTGCTTAAAGTGAAATGTATGTTTATTTACCAACAGGCCTTACAAAAACAGCATTACTGTTTACTCAAGTTATAACCAGTTTTAATCAAACCTCAGATTTAACAAGTTTCTCTTATCAAATGGAAGTCATAGGACAATCAAAATCTCAAGTTACCCATTCTGTTGTGATTACAACAATCTGGATCCAAACCACAAAACCTTCTTCAAAAAGGCCCATACAGATCTTCCTCAACTTACAATGGGGTTACGTCTGGATAAATCCTTCGTAAGTTGAAAAGGTCATAAGCTGGAAACGCATTTGATGCACCTAAACTACTGAACCTCAGCCTGGTCTTTCTTAAAGGTGCTCAGAACACTTACATTAGCCTACAGTTGGGCAAAATCATCTAACACAAAGCCTATTTTATAATAAAGTGTTGAATATCTCATGGAATTGATTGCATACGATACCAAAAGTGAAAAACAGAATGGCTGTCTGGGTCCAAAATGGTTGTAAGCGTATCAGTTGTTTCCCCTCGTGATGGCGGGGCTGACCGGGAGCTGCAGCTCACTGCCTCTGCCCAGCCTCACGAGAGAGGACTGGACCACGTATCACTAGCCTGGGAAAGATCCCAATGCCAAATCCCAAGCACGGTTTCTAGAGAATGCACATTGCTTTTGTGCCATTGTAATGTCAAAAAAAACCTGTTAAGTCAAACCACTGCAGACTGGGGACTATCTGTATGGTTATGCTCAGAATTATTGAGTAGCTGGGGACTCATGTAAAGGACGTGTAGCAACCAGCTTCTGCAGACACCTGCAAAAACAAAATGTGTGGCGCTTACCCACCTCCAGATGTCGCTTCCCTTGGAGAACAAAGAGGACTTGATGACTTCCGGGGCCATCCAGGCATAGGTGCCTGCTGCGCTCATCCTGGTGGTCCTGTGCCACTCTCTCGCTAACCCAAAATCTGTAATCTTCAACGTCTTATTGCAGACGTCATCATGCTCTATCTTCTCCAGCAGCAATACTGAAGAAGAAAATCAAAGGTGGAATACTTTCATATTTGTATAATTTTTCAGTTACAATTTTTCTTTGGCTTTTAAAACACAATCTTCACTACAGTTGGCAGAGTACTGAGAATGAATCTGCATTTTACCATTTTATCTTACTTACATCTTGTTTTTCATAACCTTTAGTGGGTCGTTTGTGCCTAAAGTTACAAGTTTAAAAAAAATCCACAGGGCTTCCCTGGTGGCGCAGCGTCCAAAAAAAAAAAAAAAAAAAAAATCCACAGACACAGTACAGCTTTAGCACTCTTTATGAGAAAGTAAATGATTTCTAGGGGCAAGAAACATTTACTGAGATATCACAGGTAGAATCAGAACTCTGTGAAAGTTTACCTGATAGGAAGAAAATATTTACATTGTTTTTCTTCCAAGAAATTAGGTCCTGATCTAAATGCAGTCTTTTCTACTGAATGTTTCCGAGAGTACTGCAAATAGACGGCATATTACCATAAATCATTATTATTGAAGATTATCTTATATTAAATTTGCAAATTGCTTATAGATATGTTAACTCATGAAGGTATTTTATGAGATATGATTGCTTTACCAAAGATTGAAATGCAGCAAAAAGTAAAAACTTCAGAGGAACATTATCCAGTTGCTGGTTTCCCCAGCCCCCAGCCTCCTGACAAAATACAGAACGCCCAAGAGCAGCTTTCAGGAACCGAGCTGATGCCGGGACTGCCCTGAGCTCTCTGTGCAGCAGGAGCTAAAACAACGGAGCTTCCCATCACTGCCCACCTGCACCCGCCTGCCCCGCCCTTCCCGGGGCCTTGGGTTCCTCTCTCCCCTGGTTGACTTCTCTGCCTATAACGAAGCAGAAATGTCTCCCCGGTTTTCCATGAGGCTCTAATGCAGCTCCATATCCACGCTACTCCTTCCCATTTGCTACAGAAGAAACGGTTTAAACCTACTGTTTTTCTGACTTATCTCCTCACCCCTTCCTTAAAACCCAGCCGTCCAACCTGCAGCGCAGTTGTTCTAGTTCAACCGAATGCCCCGCAGATGGCCCGTCTCCACTTCCCTGCCACCATGTGACTTCTGGCTTCACTGTCCCAAACCTGAATTCCAATCGTTCTCACTGGACTGGGTGCTGTCCCTCTCTCCTCTCTCGCCCACATGCCACCCCGAGCAGATTCATCTTCCTATAGTGTCGTGGCATCCTTTTATTTTTTTAAACCTCTCATGAATAAACTACCGATACATGTCACAACAGGGATGAATCTGAAAACCATTCCGCTAAGAGAAAGAAGCCACACATGAAAGGTTAGGTACTATGATCCCGTATGACATCCTGGAAGAGGGACAGAAATCAGACCAGCGGTTTCTGGAGGCTGAGGGGAAAGGTCTGACGGCAGCGCTACACGGGAGAGTTTTTCCGGGTGATGCAAATTCTCTCTTGGTGGTGGTGGTTACAGGATTATATACATTTGTCAAAGCTCATCAAACTGAACGCCCTCGGGGGGGTGGTGGTGGTGAATTTTTATATAAATTATACCTCAATAAACCTGCATTAAAAAAAAAATTCCATGGTTCCCCATAACTCAGGGAGAAGGTTCACACACTCCAGAACCTGGGCAATCACAGCCCCTAGATTCGCACAGCGACCTGCACTTCAAACTATGCCCCGTGCCTCTACGGACGAGCTTGCTCTGCTCAAGGCAGGCCGGCTGCTCATCCAGCCCAAATGATACCTGCTCAGCGACACCTTCCAAATACCCCCCAAGCCGGGAACCATCACCTCCTCCACCCTCCCGTGAGCTTTGTGTTTCTGTGACAGTTCTACGAGGCACCAGGTACCAGACTGTGTGCTTTCATCAGACTCCTCCACTGCTGTTAGCTCTGAGACAGTGAGTATGTTAAGTGTGAAACAGGGGGCGTACAAGCGAGGGAGAGAGAGTGTGTGTGTGTGTAGGCGGTGAGATGGCAGGGAGAGGAAGACAATGGTGAGCGACTCGTGCAATTCACGCTCACCCGTGCGCACCCACTCTGTGTCGTGTCTGATTCAGTGCAGGTGCTCAGTGTTTGCAGGTGAAATTAACAAAAGGGGCCCATTCTTATGTTTGTCCTTGGCCCATGCCACTTCCTACCTAATAGAAATAAGAACCAAGTCCTAAGAGTCACTAGCCATCGTCAGTATTCACTATATTCCTTGTACTTTACAAGTGCTATTTCATTCAAGCCTCACAAAAACCCCAAGAGACAGGTCTTCATTATCAGAGGATAATTCGCACTGAAAAAAATTCAGCAACACTGAATCCAACTGAACAGTAATCCAAACTTCACAGTTAACAGAATATATGTCTGTGGGGCGGGGGAGAGTTGTTATTCAGGTTTCACCTTGAAAAATAACATAAAAATCCGTTTATTTTATTCTTTATTTAACAACATTTTTGTCATCGTTGCAACTACGCACTAACCCTTAGAAGGACAAAAACGAGCAAGTGTGGGAGGTTTCTTAGACGAAATTATCCAGACAAAATTGGAGACTAGCATGAGACACTTCATGTCTGATCTGTGGAATGTGATCTTAAGGGGGACCGCTTGCCCAAATGTTATAGGAATAATGAGCATTGACTGAGCACATTCTGTCTGTCAGGTACGCTTACAGGTATTTTAATCAGATAATCCCCACCACAATGCTATAGAGGTGGATATTATTAATCATCTGTACTTGACAGATGAGGAAACTGAGACACAGAGATGTTGAGTAATCCATCCAAGGTCACGCAGCTGAGGTGCAGTGCCGCTCAAGCAGTCTGACCCCTGGGTCCGTGGTCCTAACTACTGCCTGCATTGCTCAGGTGACAGCTTTTACCAATTTTTCACAAGCGATTTCTTTATCCTTTGGAAAGCTCTCTGTATGCAGGTGCCCATTCTCTTCCTTTCTGATTTCCTGCCACTGGATAGTTAGCATCTGATCTAAGTGGAGGCGCTGTGGCATAGTGATGGAAGCATGCACTCCAGGGCCAGACTGCTCGGTTTGGACTCTGTGCTTCTGCTTCCTTGCCTGTCATGGGAATCATGACAGGACATACATCATAACGTTGTAGAGAGGAGGAAATAAATACATGTAAAGTGCTCAGAACAAGGTCTGAGACGCAGTAAGCATTTTGTAAGGATGACACATACGTATACCTACACACACCCTTTACTGATGGGCTTGAAAGTGTGTTTAGCAAACCTTCAAAATCACTTTCACGGATGTCAGGAAATCCTATCACTTTGCAAGGCCTGAAATTTCACTTTGCAATAGATTCACATTCGTATCATCAATTTAGACAGTCACAGAAGTCACAGAGTTAATGCAACTGGAGAGAACCAACATGAGACAACTGAGTGGGGACTTATTATAAGTCACCAGTACTGAATAAATACTGCTGTGTTGTGATGTTCCTTTCCCCAAGCGATCGTCTAACTGTAAGATTTGGAGAGCAAGCACCTCCTTCTATCCCCCATCACCTAACGCAGTACCTTCTACATCAAATGGCCAATGGAATAGTTTCTATTAATGATAATTATCACCAGTTCTAATAAGATTATTGCCTACCATTTATTAATCCTCTTCTATGTAGAGCTGTTTCCACTCACATAATATCTCATTGGATCCTCATGCCATTCTATGAAATGGAAATTACAGTCTCCAGTTCACAGTTCAGAAATGTTATCCCAGATCATACGGCTACAATACAGGGCCACGCTTCAGATCCCACCTGCATGACTATCTTTCCAGTCTTCTGTGCTACATATAAAGCTACCAGTTATGAAAAGGGGGCAGAACAACCAGAAATTTCAGTTTGTTAATTTTTGAATTTTCCTTCCTTCCATTCAGTTTAAGGAATATTTATTTCTCAGTCCTGATGTCTCATGAATATCAAGAAAAATAAATATCTAATCCTTTAAAACCCTATGTACTTAAGCCACAGAAACAAAAAATAACAGATAGATTAGCTACTTCATCAGCTGTATTACATTTTTCCCCCTTATAATACATACTAATTTCACTTTTAAACAATGATATCCTTACCACCAAAAAAGACTCCAAATTAATGATCAAGATGGCTTGCCGTTCTATAAAACTTTGTTTTCCAAGATACTTTCACATACATTATCTCCTCCTTCTGAAAAACACCCAAATTAGGAAGGCATGAGGAAGCACTGATTAAAATGGGCATTAAAACCACGCTGTGTCCCCAGGCCCCAAGTAAGGCCTGGCAGCCCTTAAGGAACAAAAAGCTCAGAAAGCCAACTCTAAAATAAATACAAACGGAACTCCAGGCGAGAACTAAAAGCTAAATATTTTAAATTGATCGCATTTCTCAAGCAATGCCGTGGCAGAACGCAGTATTAGCAGCCTTTGCGTCGCGGTCTTTAAAACACCTGCCCTCACCCGGAGTCCAAAGTTTCCACGGGAGCTTTCAACTAACAGAAAACAAGTTAAAATAACACTCTGAACGTCAAAAGTTTAGAGTTCCATGAAAGGCCCATTGTTCTGGATTCTATTTCAGAGGTGTTCAGCAGAATTCCTCAAATTCCTTATCTTTGGGGCAAAGTGACCGAAACCAGAAATAGCCAGTGTCCCGACAGGTCACGTGACCGGGCACCTGGCCAGGTTTCAGCCGAGGACAGGCTGGCGGTGCTTCCGCCTCCTGACCTCACCAGGAAGAGGACCTCCGGGAATGACCATGCTCAGAGGGGCACATCCACCTTCTGGGCCACAGAAATGGTCAATTCTCGTTAGCGACCTAGCGACCAGTGTTTCAGCCCCCCGCTTGTGCCACGTCCGTAAGGATTTTTGACCCCCGTTAGCCCCATTCTGTAACAATCAGCCTCTACAACTTGTGTTTTGTCTACTTATTCAACCACGAGGCACTCGATTTTTCCGGCTCCTTTGAAGTTTCACTGTGGAATTTTCCGAATTATAGTATATAATGTATATTTTTAAAAGCAATTACAATGTGTCCATTCTATTTCCTCAACATTTATGGGAGTGCTGGTCCAAATTCCATTTGAGTCAAATAGGTTCATTTTAATTAACCTTTAACTAGGAATATGTTATCCAAAAAAAAAAGGTCATAAGAAAGAAATCAGTTGAGAAAAGCAACAATGTGAAAGAATACACTGACAAAACACCTGTGTCTCAGTCTAAGACAGGAAGGTTACCCTGTGAATTTCAACTCTGAAAACAATCAACCATTCATTTACAGGGAAAAAAAATGATAACTTTCTAAGTTTACCAAATAGCACCGATTTTCCTCACATTTCTTCCGTCTGTTCCCGCACCTACACCACTCATCTGCTCACCAGTCTCTGGAGGCCTTCATCCTGATCTTCAAGTCCCTTCTCAACCTCGGTCTCCATGATCTTTTCAGCTCTTCCTGGCCTCTCCGAAAAAAACCCTACACTCTACGATTCTGTGTATTAAAAGCCACTTCTAAGAAACACAGCATTGCGTCAGTGTCTCTGAGCTCCTGGTGCCTGCTGCATGGACTGCCTTCCCCTTGCATCCTCCGCAAAACCATACCTGGCCTCCATTTCCCACGGAAGCAACCAGGCACCAGCCCTGGATTCGCTGCACTGCAGCACTAATTGTGAGACTGCCTTCAAGTCCACTGGCCTTTGGAATCTCATTTTCTCCTTCTGGTAAAAACAAAACAAAACAAACAACAGAAAACAAAATGTGCAGCTTTGTCACTGTCTCCCTGTTCCAATATTATATGAGCCTGTAGATATCAACACCATGTCCCCCTGGGTGCCTTCCTCATAACCTCACTAGAAGTTCTCTGCATTTCTAACGCACTTAAAGCTGTGCCACTCCCATTACTACACTTAAACACTGCCTTATCTCACTTGTGGGTCTCACCTCTCTAACTAAATTGTAAGCAACTGGAGGAAAGAATTTGCACCCGATTAATATTTGTTTAATATTGGTTTATTTCTACTGCACAGCATCTACCTTTTGTTTTTTTTTTTTGCGGTACGCGGGCCTCTCACTGCTGTGGCCTCTCCCGCTGCGGAGCACAGGCTCCGGACGCGCAGGCTCAGCAGCCATGGCTCACGGGCCCAGCCGCTCCGCGGCACGTGGGATCTTCCCGGACCGGAGCACGAACCCGCGTCCCCTGCATCGGCAGGCGGACTCTCAACCACTGCGCCACCAGGGAAGCCCCATCTACCATTTTTATACACTCAATAAATAGTTGTTACATGAGTGAGTGACAACTGGAAGGGGAAGAATGAGCAGGAAGAAGATGAATTAGTATAAGCCTTTCCATGTCAAGTCAGCTACTGATTATAGAAAACCGACTCACCTGTGCCCTCAACAGTAGAGACTGTTTTAGAAATAATGACAACAAAGCAGTTATTTGGATATTGATCCATCAGCAGTGACTGACACAGCGGATCATTCTTCCCTGAATCACATCCTTCTCTGGCTCCCCAGCATCACAACATTCCCCCGTTTTCACTCTAGCTGCTCCTTCTTCTGGTTCCTTCCTGGCTCTGGGGCCTCTAATTGATGGTGATCCTCCAGGACTCAGTCCCTGACCTCTGGTCTTTCCTATGAGCACTCAGTCCCCAGATAATCTCAGCCAACCTCAGGGCTTTCATGCCACAGACATGCTGCCAACTCCCAAGTGATCGCCTCCACCCTGGTTCTCCGTCTGTTCTCAAAACTGCAGCCGTGTGGTCTGCTACAATGGCACTCAGAGCCTGGGCCTCAGCCCAAACCTCTCAAGTGGTTGACGAGACCCTGCGTGGTCTGACCCCCTTCTGACTCCATGGTGCCCTGTGATTCCCTTTCATGATTCTCCTGTCACACCAGCCTCCTGCTCTGGGGAGCAATTTCCATTCCCTCTACGAAGGTTTGTCTCCCCAGATGACCCACTTTCCCACTTCTTCAGGTGTTGCTTCCTTTTCCGGAAGGCCTTCCTTAGCCATACACTCTAAGCCGTCAACGCCTCACCCCAACATTTTCACCCTCCTTTCAACTTTTAGTTTTTCTACTGAGCACTTACCACCCTCCACCATACCACATCTTTCACCATTTACCCTTTAACGTCCATGTTGCCCACTGGCATGTAAATTCCACGAGGGGAGGAATTTGCTTCTGCTTTGCTCACCACTGACCACCCAGAGCCTGTAGCGTCCCTGGCACGTAGTATACAGTCACCAAATAACTGTGATGTCAATGAATGAGTCAGCTCGCTAAACACAAGGAGAGAGACTTCTGCAAAGTCCAGAGAGACGCGGTCAGCTAAAACACAGCTTCACGTTGCTCTTAACACCAAAAGCAAACGCCGTGGTACAAAGCTTTTCATGGACACACACAACACACGGTTTTATTGAGAAAACTTCCTACATTTCATTGTGTGAAAATCTAGCTATTTCTGTCAGCGGAGTATTTTCGATATTTTGTCAAGGTATGGAACAAAGTAAACTGATGAGGAAGGAATCTTCCATAACGTGCTCCATTAACATATTAGTAAACGGAAAGTAACATAGTTGATGTTAGAGTCAGTATCTGCAGAAAACCTGAAACAAAATAACTCCTGAAAGTCAATTAAGCCAACAATCACTCAAACAACCTATATGCAATCAAGATACTTCCCCCAAACGGCAAGTGATGTGCTCTTTTTTCAAAGAGCATAAAAAAATGTCCTAGTAGTTAACTCTGGTAGTGAAACAGTTACAACTGGTAACTCAGTACCTCCTGCCTTCTCCCTGACCCTCAATTTATCAACCCAAGTTACAAGTAGACCTGCCAAAGCGTGCAGATGGCAGTACTCCCTAAAGGAACAAAGCTCAGGCCTGTTTCCTTGCACCACTGGCTGGCCTGGATCAAGTGAGCCAGATGAACTAAAAGACCCTCACACCCAACCAAGATGAATAGATGTATGACCATGTGGCACTATATTTTGCAGAATGAATAATAATAAAGTCCTTGGGTTACAAAGAATTGTAGAAAACTTTAAGGTACCAAGGAGTTCACACACACCAGTTAGGGGAAACACTTAAAGCCCTCAGAGAGCTTCCAAACCATATGTAAAAATGAGCATAGCCACCAGCTTACATTTAGGTTACATCTTACAGTTTATTAAATACTTTGACAAATACCAGGGGTCAGCAAACTATATCTTATGGGCCAAACAGGAGACTTAAAGAGTTGCAAAAGAGACTAGATGGTCTGCAAAGCAATCATATTTATCATTTATCATCTGGACCTGCAGGGGAAAGTGTGGTGATGCCAGGCATATACTCTCTCACTGATCCTCACATCACCCTATTCAGAAAGTCGGGGCCCATGAGCCTATGGCTGGAGAGTAGTAGAGTCAGAGCCCAAATCTTAGATGCCACAATAGCACCATTTGTCCCCCCAGGTCAGTGGGACAAATGCTTGGATAATCCTTTCCCCAGAGACACAAGCCCCGAATAAGCCACCCCGTACCCTCACTTAGTGCCTACTGTGACCCAGCCATCCAATGTCACCAGACAGTTCACTGGTTGTGGGATACAGTCTGTGGCCATGGTGGAATTTCTATACCAACCCAGAGAACCATGAGAACGGACCCACACATCTGGTCCCTTGGACAGCAGCTTCCAAACTTGGCTCTGCACCTGAATCACCCAAAAGCTTTTTAAAAAAGTATCTTGCTGCATCCCAAGCTCAGGATGGATTGATGGAAGCATAGGGTGAGGTTTGTATTAAAGCAACTCAGTAAAACATTAATGGTAGAATCTAGGTGGTGAGTACACAAGTGTTTACTTAAAAGCTCCTTCAACTCTGTATAGTCCAAGATTTTGAAAATAAAATGTTAGAAAAAAATGCATTGCTTGTTCCCAACTAAGGCAACCAAATCAGAATATCCAAAAGTGAGACAGAGAATTTTATTTTTAGAAGTTTATGGGGAGCTTTTGATGCTACATTAGGTGTGGGAGCAACTACTCTGGAGTGCCATTCTCCATCAGCAGAACGGGCCATCTGGCCTAGGGGTTCTCAAAGTATGGTCCCGGGACCCGGAGCAGCCCTAAGGTGGCGACAGATTAAATGCAGAAGCAGATGTGAATGTTCATCTGTCTTCCTTTATGTCATCAAAGTGAGCTTCAAAAGAGTAAAGCAATGCCACTCTCCTCACTAAATTTGTTTTGGAAAATAAGGGTTTCCCCCTACATTAACATGTAACGGATCTATTGTTACTTTTATATTAAATATCTTTAGATTTATCATTTTAAATTTCTAATATGGTAAATATCAATAGCTAGAACCCACATCAACAAAAGCTCTTTGGGGTTCTGATAACAAGCATCTGAGAACTGGTAACCAAGTTCTGGGATTAGAGGCCCTGGATTCAATTCTCTGACAAGTGGAGTGACCCTGATCAAGTCAATTAATCCCTGGCCTCAGTTTCTTCATCTGTAAAATGGGGATACTTAAAGTACCTACCTCACAAGGTCGCTGTGAGGAATAAATGAGGATAAAGTTTGGACAATACCCAGCATCTAGTAAGCATTAAATAAATGTCAGCCATTGTTTCTGGTACTACTATCATTTACTTAAAGATAAAGCAATACTTGAAGAAGATGAATTTTTAAAAATAACTAAATTCATACTGATTCAGTCAGTTGTACAAATTTGTTTCAGTCTCCAAAATAAAACCAGCACAGTTGGCCCAGCCTCACCAGGAACCCTTCTTCTGGCCCCTAAAACTCCTTCATTCCACCTTTTGGGAGCCCTTCAAGTACCACAGAGGGTTTGGAGACAGTCACACTGAAATTTGGAGTTAATAGTGAATCTGGTCATTATCTTCTAACTCTGGTGCCCTAAACTCGTTCATTAAACAAACAGTGATTACAAAAAACTAGGCTCTGGTCATAAATGAGAAATAATTTATGCCAAACCAATGTCCAAGTATTTTATTTTCTATTTCTGCCCTGATAACCTATGATAGATACAGTCATAAAGCAAATTATCCCAAGTTTATATGTTTTTCTTTGTAGATGTTTGTCTTACAGCAGATCAGAGCACTTTCCTCCTCAGAACTGTCAATGGCTCGCTCTTGCTGTGAGACAGTCCACACCTCTCAGTGTGGCATTCAAGGCCATGTTGTCTGGCCACTTGTTAAACGCCTGTCTCCTTCCCAACAAAAGCCCGTCTTGCTTTCTTTCTAGCCACACCTGACTCCTAACTGTCCCCTAAAAAAGCCACCTACTTTCATGCGGAATCTACCCAATTGCCTAGGAAGGGATAAAAAAATATTAAACAGATTTTTCCCTACAGTATCGGAAGTCAAGACTTTCAGGCTCAAGGTCACACAGCTTGTAGAGGAAGACACCAATATTCAAACCCAGGTCTGACTTCAAAGCCAAGGCTCCTTCCGGTGCTGCACTATTCTGGAAAAGTTCAACCCTCATAGGCTAGTGTGGGAAAGCAGGAATTACAGACGGTCTTCTGAAATGATGGAGATTTCCCCTCTCCTCTTTCCATTCCCATACTTTAATGCACTTGACAGTGACTACAAAGTGATCAGAGATGCACAGTGAAAAGTGAGCATAACCCAGCACTAAATTACTGCCCCTCCTTTCAACTATAAGAAATGAAAAGTGGACTATTTATTTTTTAATATGCAAGCATAAAAATGGTAGGGGAAGATGTGGTGACCTGCTCTGCTTTCTCTTCTTTCAAGAATACATCTTTAGCCAATTCTGTTTCACAAGCTGGTTAGCTCTCTGTCACCACTGGGCTCTCTGGACTGATCTCCCTGGACCCTTGGAATAGGAAGAGGCTGTGGTATGAAGCTGCACAGACAGGAGAAGGGAGAAGACGCATCTCTCTTAATAGTAGCGTAATTAATAGCTCCTCCGGATCACTCTTATGAGCTTTTTGAGCACCTTATCTGGAGATCACGTTGGCTATAATCTTCTCAAATAGTTCCTTTATTAACACTGCCCTAATGAGAGAAGCTAAAACAGAATTTAGATTCCTTTTGTAGTTTGTTCTAGCAAAAGCTCTAAATTGCATTTCATAATAAGTATAACTATGTCTATTTATAGACTGTAGATGTCCTTGTAGATAATTATATAGATAATAATTACTCTCAGAGGGCTAAAAACAAAATTGGGATAAAAAGATGCTTAATCACAAATAAAAAGTACACAAATAAGCAGCTACCAAAGTCTCTGGCTCAGTTTGTCATGGAACATTTATTTTCTGCTTTAAAAAAAAAAAAGGTAGAACACAGTAAGCAACATTAGTAAGAAAGGAACCATAAATCATGCCATGCAATTTTCTTTCAGTCCTGAACTACACCAGAATAAACAAAACACTTAGGACTAAATTCTAATAATTCAAACCCCCTCAGCAATTCACATACTGTACCATTTTCTTTTCACTCCATCCTGGTAACTTCCCTGAAAACCACTTCCATTGCTACTGCCCTCAGTCAAGTCAGTGTCTTCTCTGGCCTGGAGAACCTTCCCAGCCTTCGCTCAGGCCAATTACTAGTCCATTCACCAGAGCGGCCAGGGTAATCTTGGAGACACAGACATCATCCTTCTCCCCTTTGCTCTCCACCCGTCACCATGCTTTCTTTTCTCTACAGCACTTCCTGATATTTTCATGACTGCCATCTAGCTTCCCTATCAGACTAAGCCCTGTGCTGCAGGGGACACTGTTTGCCATCTGCTTTGCCACTTGTGTCCCGGGGCCCAGAAGTGCCTGGTACAGGGTGGGCCCTCAAAATCTGTTGAATAAATGAGTTCCAGCTCGTGATGATTTTTCTCTGCTCTGAGTGCATATAAAACTGGCCCTTTTCACAGTAACTCAAGGTTGCTCTGTCTGGCTCTCTAGTTGTGGTATACAGATTTAGCAAAGCGTTTTCTATTTACTTTGCATCTGGGAGTGACAGGGCCTAGCATATTTAAACGACATAAATGATGCTTAAAACTTGCTAATGTGGCTCAACTTTCAATCTTTTGCTGTTAGAGAAGGGACAAAGTTGTTTGTACCATCACAAGATCAGCTTTTATTTCAACATAAACACTGTCTCAGACTATATGACAGAAAAAAAAAGACCAACGTGAAAAGATAAAAGAAAACATATTGAGAGCCATATCTTACTTTGATAACTTTAAACATTTGCTTTAAACAATAATTTCTACTAGCTCGGGTCCAAGCAGTCCTATACTGGCTCTTTGTTACAGCAGTAGACTAAAGAATAAAACTAAAATTCAATATTGATTTTTAAAACCTTGTTTACATTATCATTAACTCACTACCACCATTAGCAAATAACCAATGAAGTCAAACAAAATACACTGTAATAGAGTCTCTGCTGTACTCAAACAGTCTGAACAAGAAGTTATGGCTTCAGGTCTTCCCTGGTGGCACCGTGGTTAATAATCCACCTGCCAATGCAGGGGACACGGGTTTGAGCCCTGGTCTGGGAAGATCCCACATGTCGCAGAGCATCTAAGCCCGTGTGCCACAACTACTGAGCCTGCGCTCTAGAGCCCGCGAGCCACAACTACTGAGCCCGCTGTGCCACAACTACTGAAGCCCGCACGCCTAGAGCCTGTGCTCCACAACAAGAGAAGCCACCGCAATCAGAAGCCCGCGCACCGCAACGAAGAGTGGCTCTTGCTCGCTGTAACTAGAGAAAGCCCGCGCGCAGCAACAAAGACCCAACGCCAAAACTAACTAAATTAATTAATTTTAAAAAATTAAAATAAAAGAAGCTATGGCTTCATATATCATAAGAGGGTCCCAAAGTATCTGCATTTATTCATTGAATAAATAACGCCAGATCCAAGATAAGGCAATGTGCTAGATGCTGTGATCTGCACCTTTTAGGCCCCATTCAAAATGCTATGTTGCAGAAATCAAAAAACTATAAAAGTGGTCATATCGTAACAAACATTTGGCTAGGTGAGTGACCTAGCCAATTCAGTCTTTTTAAAAAGTACGGTACTGGGCTTCCCTGGTGGCGCAGTGGTTGAGAGTCCGCCTGCCGATGCAGGGGACACAGGTTCGTTCCCTGGTCTGGGAAGATCCCACATGCCGCGGAGCGGCTGGGCCCGTGAGCCATGGCCACTGAGCCTGCGCGTCCGGAGCCTGTGCTCCGCAACGGGAGGGGCCACAACAGCGAGAGGCCCGCGTACCGCAAAAAAAAAAAAAGTACGGTACTTCAAGTGCAAAGGCAACCCTGCCTGACAATGACAGGAATTAAAATGCTCCAGGAAGTTTGGCAACTTATTCTGAGGGTGAAAAGTCTTTCGAAGACCAAGTTGCAGCATATAATCACCTTCAGATTACATAATATCTCCAGAGACACAGTAGTCTACTCGTTCCACCCTACAAGTTTTTCTGGTGTCAGTAAAAACTATTTAACCACGTTATTAATCCACGGTCGTATTATTTCTTTTCACTATCTAACAGTATTAGTCCTTTTAAAGTTTTTCACTTCTACGTTGGAACATGGATTAATCTAGCCTCCTTATGCTTTTACAAACACTAGCAAACTTGCTCTTCTTTGTGAACAGGTCACATGGACCTCAAGCATGACTATGAAACAGCCTAAGCATAATACAAAAGTAATAGTTACAGACCCTTTAATTCTTCCATCTAAGGAGGAGTCCAACCCAAAGAGTTTGCCTGTGTTGGTGATTTTTTTTGTTTTTGTTTTGGCTGCGCCCCAGGTCATGTGGGATCTTAGTTCCTGGACCAGGACCAGGGATTGAACCCGTGCCCCCTGCAGTGGAAGCTTGGAGTCTTAACCACTACACCACCAGAGAAGTCCCTGTGTTGGTGATTCGATGTCCTGAAACAGAGTAGGTCTGTAAAAGGCCGGGCTCCATGTCTATCACAGAACCGTGGCAACTGCGAACAACCAGAGCAAGCAGACTGCTCCTGCTGTCCTTAAAATACCCGGTTCTACCGGAAGCTTCCGGCAGACAAAGGCTCACAGGACTTCACTGGGGAGAGAGGCTTATGGGATCCATGGACAGGACACTCAGAATGTGAAGTGATCTGCAATACCGAAGAACAAACTTTAAGCAGCTAATGCTATTATATCTTTTCGATGAAACTTAACAGGATTTGTGTTTAGTTCATTTGTCAGTTCCTTACTGACATCTGGAAAATGCACCCTGATTTATAAACAAAGTGAATGATATAGGCCAGGTCTTCAGGATTTCAAGTACCTGCACAAGGACAATGAACCTGCTCTGAAATCCACCCCAAAGTGCATGATGGCACAAATGGTGTTTCTGGGTCTGAAGACTATTCACCAACACTCAAGCCACCGAACCAATAATGAAAACCTACTTCATGGGCAGAGACATCTGAATGAAAACTCTTTGTTAACGTCAAAGGACACGAAGCCATATTTAAAGCGGGAAAGGAGAGACCTCAACACAGCGCTTGTAAAGCTGAAGCAAAGGGCAGTTTGCTGTAGGCCACTAGGCACGACGGGGGGCCATGGGTTCCCGAGGACGGCCTCGGTTTGCAAAGTTCTATCCAAATGAACCACTTATTTGTACCCAAAGGCCAAACAGCACCGTGAGGTTTCCAGAAAGCCCCGATATTTCACAACTGTGTCTTCGGCAAGCAAGTCTGATCTGCCTTTCTAAAAAAGGCACCTGAAAGAAACCCGGCAAGGTAAGTGTATCATCTGCCCCAAAGCAAGTAACCAGGGTCTAGATGGCCCTCTGAGCCCCGGAAGGCCGGCTTAGGAGTGGCTGCCGGCGTCGGGAGGCCGAGCCCCGCCTCCTTCCCCCGAGCACCTGGCCCCGCGGAGCCCGCCCAGCGCCCGCACCGGGG
>NW_020172473.1:1062371-1092617 GCF_003031525.2 Neophocaena asiaeorientalis asiaeorientalis | reverse complement strand
CCCCGGCCCCTCCACCGTCCCCGGCCCGCCCCGCCCCCAGGGCTTCAGGCAGCCCTCGAGGCTCGCGCTACGCGGCTTTGGGTGTGCCGCGCCCTTGTGTCCCGGGAGGCGGAGTCAGCCCAGGGCTGCGAGAGGTTTCGGGGAAGTTGAAATTAAGCCCAAGGTCAGGCTCGGAGACTACTATTCTCCACTCTTCTCTGGAAGCCGGTGGCAGCGGGTGAAGAGGATCTGGTGTCTTAGGCGGGACGGAGAGTGGGCTGAGCGTCGCGGTGCGCCCCGGGACAGGTCCAGAACAGATGGAGAGCGGCTGCGGACCGCTCACTGGGCGGCGTGCAGCCCAGGACTGAGGGGTGACGGAGCACCGGCCAGTGAGCCGCGGGTCGGCGGGGAGCTCATCCTTGGTGACAGATAATCCCGCGTTTGTCTTTACTGTCTGCTCAAAAGGGAAAGGACCTGTGAACCCATAGGTTCGGGTGTAGAAGGCATTGGCAACCACTGAGTGCTCGAGCCCCTGGCCTTACATATTCCCTAGGGAAGGCGAATAAAGCAAGAGAGTCTGTTCACCGAAAGTTAAGTCCTCGCCGATGTGCTGACTCTTCCTTTACCGGGTGTACGTCAACATCCTGGGAAGCAGGGCCTCCACCCTCCTCCATTTGCTCTGGGTAGCGATCGATCGCCTTCTGACAGTGTCAGAAAGTGAAGCTTTTATGCTTGGAGGCTAGGACAGTTTCAGGTCTAGGGATAGGAAGGAACTTTGGGATTTTCTTGTATGAACATGTTTTCTTCTCTGTAATTTTTGCATTCATTAATTTAGAAAAACCTTCATCTTTGAGGGTTTACTGGTGATGAGGTCTGTGGAAGGGAGTACCATAATTAGTTCTCCTGAAACAGACTGCCACTGTGAGATGTAGCCAGCCTCGCTTCCTCTGCGGCCAAAAGCAGCAGTGCACAGCCCAGTGTCACAGGGCCTTTCCCTCTCCACCCTGTTATCCCTCCATGCTACCCCTATTTACAGTTCCTGCTACAATCACGACAGGCCACGATATCCACACACCCGTGGATCTCTTCTCTATATTGATGGAGATGTTGGACAAAACCTTCCAGTTGTGAATACATCTAATTTAATTGATATTTATTTAGCACTTACTCTAGCCTAGTCTCTAGGTGTAAGAGACTAGGCTAAGGATTGGAGGTTACAAAGCCCCAGATCTAGAGAGTAAGAGAGAATAAGTAAGTGCCAGGACAAAAGAATAAGCCAGGTGTCCTGGGCTCAAGGCAAAGGAACAATCCATTATGCCTGGGTTCTCTGGGGGATGCTTTGCTGAGTGTCATTTGAGCTGTGTATGACTAGGATTAATAGAAAAAAGGAAGAAGGGAATTCCGACAGTGTGAGCAAAGGCATGTGAGTACAAATAAACAGTGGGCTCAGTGAACTGCTAGAGGTTGAGAGTTTCCTGTGGCAGGAGGTGAGGCTACAAAGGTAGAAGAGAGTGCAACTGTAAAAATCCTAAAGAAATGAGAATGTCCTGTAGGAGGCCAGCGTTTCCTTTAGTGTGGGTCCTTTACTACCAGAGAACAGAGACACTATTTTGCTTTTATAAAGATAGGACATATAATAACATTGAATTGCATGATAAGAAAGTCATTGCCTTTGCAGTTTTCTTTCAGTCTTTCAAATTATACCATTTATTGGCTGTGTGACCTTGAACAAGTTACTTCTCTGTGGCTCAGTTTTCTCATCTGTAAAATGGGAATTATATGAAATAGTACCTACCTCATAGGCTGGCTGGGAAGACTAAATAAATTAATAGATGGAAAGGCTTGCAAAGGTGCTTAGCACGTAGTAAGTCCTCAATAAATATTAGCTCTTATTGTGGTATATATATACAATGGGATATTAGCCATAAAAAAGAATGCAATAATACCATATGCAGCAACATGGATGGACCTAGGAAACATCCTATTAAGTGAAGCAAGCCAGAGAGAGAAAGACAAATACCACATGATATCACTTGTAAGTGGAATCTTAAAAAAAAAAAAAGGGATACAAATGAATTAATATATAAAACAGAAATAGACACATAGACATAGAAGACAAACTTGTGGTTGCCTGGGGTGGTGGTAGGGAGGAGGGATAGACTGGGAGCTTGGGATTGGCATATACACATTGCTATATGTGAAGTAGATAACCAGCAGGGACCTACTGTGTAGCACAGAGAACTGTACTCAGTATTTTGTGATTGCCTGTAAGAGAATCTGAAAGGGAATGTGTATATATGTATATATATATATGTATATCTCACTTGGCTGCACACCTGAAACTAACACATCATTGTAAATCATACTTCAATTTAAAAAAAAAAGCTGCCAGGATGAGCTGGTCACCCTGTGTGTAATGATCTAACAGTATCACCACATCAGGGCGTCAGTGACAGGCCATTAAGGCAGTAAACTAGGTGTTATTTATCAGGGTATCTTTGGTGCAGATGCTGTGCATTTAACTTTTTAAGCCCCCCTCAAATCATTTGGGGAATGAGGCTGGGAATGGATAATTACACTGAGAAAAAAATATTAGCTCTTATTATTAATACCCTTTCCAATGAAGAGAGCAAGCAGTTCCTCTGATCAGCCCCTTTAGCAAACCTAGTTTCTAATTATTCTGTTTTTCTAGTATTTACGTGTATGGTTGGCCACAGATAGCCCCAGGTTGCAAGTTTTGTTACCACATGAGTTTTGGGGCCACCTTACAAGATGAGTTTTGGTTTTCAGAGCTTTTTGGGTTCTAGAATTGTGGATAAGGGTTTGTGGGAAATGTTCAAGATAACCCCACCCAGGTTTCTAGCTTAAGCAATTAGGTGGATGGTAATGATGTTAAATGACCCAGGGAATAGTTTAGGGAGAAGGCTTTTTTTTGGTCATGTTGTATTTGGGATGATTTGGGGACAACTAGTTATAGAGTAGGAATGTCAGAGAATCAGGAGATCAGAAAGGAGAGCATTTATGGTGGGAACGGAGTTTTGGAAGTAATTCTCTAAGCCAATGTCAAACACTTGATATGAACTATTCGGGCCACATAGAGAGCAGGGGGACCCAGTGTGTGCTTCTGTGTTAGAAGCCCTGTCCACACCTGGCAGACATCCACCCTGGCAGACTCTTCCTGCCCTTCACGGACTCTCTGCTGCTTTCCAGGACCTCAAGCCTCTCAAGTTCCAGAGGGATCCGTCCTCAGGGCCTTCTAAATTAGCTAAACTTGACCCCTTGCTTGACTCACACACCTGATACAAAGAGGGGTACCAAGTGGTTATCACTCTCCACACCACGATTCAGAGACTCATCCTGTGGACCCCCCTTGAACCTCCAGCAGTACGATCCCCTGGGACCTTTTCCCCATTTGGGACCTCTGAGCAGGAAACTGTCCTGGCAGGGAGTCTGTCTGTGCTTGATCATTCCTAAAATTCATCATTTGTTACTTTCACATCTGTTTTTTTTAACCCTCTGAATCTTACAGCTGGGGAAGTAGCATAGGTGTCCTGTGCTACTCAGAGGTGAGTGCTGTAGCCACGCCCACTCTGTCTGGCCCTGCTCATTCCACCAGGAAGATAGTAACAAAAGAAGAACAGAATATGAAGACAGAACTGGAGTGACAAATATATTTAAATAGAAGTTGATAAAAATAAGAACCAAGGGGGAAGACTTTGAAGAATCAGACAAAGAGGGTAACAGGTTGGTGTTAGTGAAAACAGAGGGAATGGCCATATGGATTTGCTCTCTTCAAAGAAAAAAGTTGTGGGGACTTCCCTGGTGATGCAGTGGTTAAGAATCCGCCTGCCAAGGTAGGGAACACCGGTTCGAGCCCTGGTCCGGGAAGATCCCACACGCCACGGAGCAACTAAGCCCGTGTGCCACAACTACTGAGCCTGCATGCCACAACTAATGAAGCCCAAGCGCCTAGAGCCCGTGCTCCACAACAAGAGAAGCCACTGCAATGAGAAGCCCACGCACCGCAACGAAGAGTAGCCCCCGCTCCCCGCAACTAGAGAAAGCCCACGTGCAGCAATGAAGACCTAATGCAGCCAAAAATAAATAAATAAAAATAAAGTTTTTTTAAAAATCAGCTTTAGTTGTGCGCAGGGAGAGAATTTATAGTGAAAAAAATAAAGACTAAGAAAGTGGAGATGGGGAAAATTAATCTAGAGCTGCCCTTGCCATCCAGGATCTTAGAGAGTCAAGATTAACAAATAGGACGAAATAGCAATGTGAGAGGGACATACTGCTTGGAGTGTGTGGAACAGTACAGCAGTTGAAAGGCAGTGGGGATCTGTGAGAAAGAGGGTGACGTACAAAGTGACCAACTGTCCCAGGTTCCCGACACAGGCCACTCAGGGCTAAAATCCCAGGATGGTCACCCTCACGGTGAGATGGTGTAACAGAGGAGAGAGAACTTTCAGGGTTGGTGGGGTAAACAAGTGGATGGTAAAGACAGGATCGTAAGAGGATGAAGAAGAAAGCATAAGGAAGAAAGGACAAGGATTTTGGTGTTCATAGGCTATTGTCATGACTCAACGACAGGAAAGAATATTTTCTGGAGAAAAGCTGAGAAAGGAAGCCGGATTAGAAAGGACTTAAAAAATGAGCGGGGTGTCTGGACATGAGGAGAGGTGAGAAACCCTGGAGGGGTGAGAGAGAGGGGTGAGGAAAAATATTCCCTCAAGAACTATGTGTAAATTCTTTAAGACATGGAACAATCTTCTGGATAAAAAGATGGTTCTCAGAATTTTTAGTTACTTTTATCAGACCTTCATACTTCTAGGTGTAAAACAGTATATTAGGAAGATTAACAGTTCAAACTTTTTAAGACAAGAAGCATTTTGATTGATGCCCTGGAACTTTGGAAATGCCAGCTGTCATGAATTATTTACCTTGGATTATATTTGGGAAATGGTGTGTGTGTGTGTGTGTGTGTGTGTGGTGTTTCACCAATGTGGTATAATTTGGTATAACAGCAAGAGTCTGCAGACAGTCCTGGGTTCCAATCTTGACTTTGTCATTACTTGTTACATGACTCTAAATGTTTTTCCACTGTCTCTGCAAAATGGTAGAACAAGAGTATCTGCCCCATGGTATTGTTCTGAAGATTCATTGAGCTAGTATATTAAAGCATAGCACTTAATTAGTGCTAATAAATGTTAGCTCGTATTATTTTAATATTCATTACTATTCATAGAGGAGCCATTAGAATGGAAAATTCAACAGAAAGCATATTTATCCTTTTTTTTTTGGCTTCCATTTGGTATATTTTCCCATATAAGTTCAATTTCACCTGCCAGAAAAATTCTAAAATTTTCACAGGGTGTTCAGAATTTTTTATTTTTTTTATTATTATTTTTATATTTTTTCTTTTTGGCGGTACGTGAGCCTCTCACTGTTGTGGCCTCTCCCATTGCGGAGCACAGGCTCCAGACACGCGGGCTCAGCGGCCATGGCCCACGGGCCCAGCCGCTCCACGGCATGTGGGATCCTCCCAGACCGGGGCACGAACCTGCGTCCCCTGCATCAGCAGGCGGACTCTCAACCACTGCGCCACCAGGGAAGCCCAACATAATGCTTTTTTAGTAAACCAAATTATACATATTTGCAAGTAATTTTTATTATTATTTATTAACTTTTATTTATTTACTAACTTTATTTATTAACCAGTATTTTTGATATTCATTCATCATGGACCGTGCCACAAGAAAGCCAAGTAATAATAGAGATACTTTGCAATAGTAATAGAACAGAATATATACAAAAACTAGGTTCATCTTTTTTTTTTTTTTTTTTGAGTGTCAGGCAGTAATCTAGTTACTTGGGATATTAAGATGAACAAAGCAAAGAAAGTTCTCTTTTATCATGGAACTTATATTTTAAAGGCAGTAGGCGGGAAATAGAATAAATATGCAAATTACATTGCATATTAGAATTTGATAAATGCTGTGTAAAAATAAAAAGGAAAGCAAGAAAAGATGCATCAGGAATGGGGGCAAAGTTGGAGTAAACTGGGGCATTTTGTGGTGGTCAACAGAGTAGACAGGATGGCCTCGTTGAGAAGGAGAGATTTGAGCAAAGACTTGAAGGAGAGAAAGGATTGGACAAGCAATTATCTGGAGAAAGATTAAGTGAGCAAATACCACAAAAGAGTTCACAATGTACTTTGACTTTCCCGTTGTCAGGGGAAGCCCAGTTCATTGCCTCAATGTTGTAGCTGCGGAGTTATAAGTGAGTGTGGTGAGCAAAAGGCAGCATGGAGGACTTTTTGTTGCTGTTGTTTTGTTTTTTACTTAGACTACTTTATTTTTTATTGAGGTACAGTTGATTTACAATGTTGTGTTAAGTTCTGCTGTACAGCAAAGTGATTCAGTTATATATATTCTTTTTCATTATGGTTTATCACAGGATATTGTACATGGTTCCCTGTGCTATAATCCGGTTCTCTGGCTTCCATTGCATGAGTTCAAAGATGTGGGGTTAAATGAATAATAATAACAATGATGACAATGACGATGATGATTTATCAGTTATAATAAGTTAACACTTACTGGCATGTTCTCTAAGTGTTGAAGCTTTGAATTCAGTCTGTGTGTCCGGTTGCTGTTTATTCCCAAAGTTTCAGCTGGCTTTCAGCTTTGGACAGAGTCATCATGATTTTTAGAATTTCTGTAACTTTAATCACTGGACAGGACTGGCCCCTTGCCTGTCCACGCTTAAAGTTACAGATTCCAGTCAGGGCTACTCAGACGCACAATGAACTACTTCACTGAATAATACAACAATGTAAAAACCTGAGTGGTTTCAGAAAGCCAAGGTCTTTTTTAAACTCTTTACGATATCCCTTCTAAAGGAAAGCTACAAAGCTCATGACCTTGGACCTGAGATAGGAAGGTTGCCATTCCACTCTGAGTTGCCATTTTTGTACATTCTGTCCTATCAGAATTAGCTTTCTTTTATTTGTAATTTACTAGACTCTTCAAATATAATGACTAATCCTTCATGAACTGCTAGAAATATTAAACAGAGGACAAAGATGATTAAAAAAAAAGAGCAACTCATCCTCCTAAGATTGTAGTGAATAAATCATAGGCTAATGGGTTTATACTTGCTATGTTTCATTTTTATTTAGTGCCATCAGCTTGCTAGTTACATTACAAAACATACAGTAAGTTCATGTTCTTGATCAGAATGTCTAATTCTTGGACTCATGGCTCACAGACTCATGGGTCTGTTTTTGTGAGCTGACTTTTCTACTCTGAACAAATTTACTCTGTTGTGCTCTTTTATGGTATTCATTCTATGGAAATGATGGTTTCCTGCACATCAGATCTATCTTGGGGGTCTAACCTTCCTAAAATAGACTGAGACACACAACAAATTTACACCACTGACCTTTTTAGAGACCTTGAGCTTTGGTTTCAACAGCCCAATTTTTAAATCTACATATAAAATTAGAGGAATATTAACATACTCACTTAAGAATACGAGGAGTACCATGAGAATTAATGATAACAAAATTAAACAGCTGTTTTGAAATTCTTAGAAGAAAAACACAAAATAAATCCAAGAATTTTTTTCTTAATTACTGCTTTCAGCATATGCTAATTCAGCACTGATCTACATGGTTCAAGGTTCTTTGATGAAGTAATCTCTTACTCTAAGTCTTTTTAAATCTCTGCTGAAATTTCTTCAGAAATCTTAAATCAACCCAGCTGACCTTTTCTTCCTTTAAACATAAAGGTGGAACATACCAGTTATAAGCACCCTGCTTCCATCCATTCCTGCTGCCACGATTTCTCCTGCCTCAGTGTTAGTTTTAATTTCTGTAAGAATTTCCAGGGCCCAAAGCCACAGCATCTGTGTCATCACGTGAACTTCCTGATTTTCTGGGTGTTATTGTTATCTTTTAGGTTGGTTTTATTAACCTGAAGGAGCTGATGAATGTGAAGTACTTTGAAAACTGAAATGTGTCCTGTAAATGTCAAGTATTGTTTTGTGGTTGCTACGTACAGGATTATTTGAAGTCTTCCTAATCTTTTCTCAAGTCACTTGATAGAGTTGAGGGTTCAGTGAGGGAAATCCTCCAGGGAGTATCTATTTCAGGGAGGATTTTCTTCTCTAATAATGCTCTTGGGCAAACTGGTTTTCTATAATAACAGGAAGAATACCATTAAAAAAACAACGACAACAAATGCAGCCTCTCAAAGATTAGAAATTTAACATCTTAAAAAAATATTAACAAATTATGGTATATTCAACAGGTAGAATCTGAGCCCCAGCTTCCACTTATACTGGATATTGATTTTCCTTAATATTAGGTTTGGTACTGGAAACCTTATTTTTCCTTCTTTGATGGATTCTAAGTCTGCTTTTTCAAGTGAAACTAATATTCTTTTAGCAGTTTATTATTCCCTTGACTAGTTGTCTCCATCTTTTAATATTTTCCATGTTTAGAATCCATCTAGAAAGAAGCTAGAAAATCTGCTATGTGTGTGTGTTCTAATTCTTTTTGCAGCCATATTTTAAAAAATATTTTCTTACTGTGACTGAGACTGACATCTTTTCAGACATTTGAGTCATTTGAATTAACCTTTCTGTGAACTGTCTGTTCTTTCCCTTTGTCCATTTTTGGTTGGTCTTGTCTTATTTCTTGTTGATTTTTAGGAGGTTTGTGTGTATTAAATGACTTGTCTATATGACTTAAATATGAGGTGCACATATTTTTACTGGTGTGTCTAGATTTTTTCTCTTTGTGTGATTTTTTTTTTGGCTGTTGTTGAACACTTTATTTTTATTTATTTATTTAACTGAAGTATAGTTGATTTACAATGTTGTGTTCATTTCTGTTGTACAGAAAAGTGATTCAGTTATACATATACATGCAATTTTTAAAATATTCTTTTCCATTATGGTTTATCTGTGATTTTTTTTTTTTAATGAAGGTGTTTTCTTTTCTTTTTCTTTTCACTTCTATGTAGTTGAATCTCTTCCTTTATGGATTCCAGGTCATAGTAGAAAAGACTTCCTTAATTCTTAAAAATGATTTTCCATAAGTTTTTGTTTAGTGTTCCCCCCTCAACCCCCCTCCATCCTTCTAGCTCACTGACATTTCTGTCTACTTGTGCCCTAGGAACACAGTATTATAGTATTGGTTAGGGCTAATCTTCCTCACTAATATTCGTTTCCAGAATTTTCCTGGCAATTCTTCTTGTTTATCTCTACGGGACACAAACTAACATCATATGTGTAAGCAGGTCCCAGATCAAGAAACAGAGCACCAGTAGAAACCCAGGATCTCCTTGCTCTTCCTTCCAGGACTGTCCTGACATCATAAATTAGGTTTCCCTCTCTTCAAATTTTATAGAAGTGGAATCATATTGTGTGCACGCTTCTGAGTTTATGGTGCTCAATAAGCTTGTATTCGTTAAGATTCATCCCTGTTGTGGCGTGTATTTTTAGTTTGTTCTTTTGGGTTTCCTAAATTGGGATTATGTTAGGTGTTGCAAACTAATTCACCAAGGCTTTGTAACATTGACTCTTCCAGGCTCACAACTTTCTATGCCCTTCTATTTGTTTAGCATTTTCATTTGCTTGTGTCCTTTGATAAGCTCTTTAAGGTTTTCGTCATGTGGATATCTTCTCTAATACTTTGACCAGTGTTCCCAGACCACATGAAATAATGATTTTGATAATGGACATCCTAAATTTACGTCCTTTAATGGGTACCCTTTCGGTGATGAATCATCTTTGTATTCCTGGAAGGAATCTCTCTTTGGTTTTTATGTGTTGCTGCATTCACTTTGCTAATATTTAATTTGGATTTTTGCATGAATATTCATACTCATGATTGGGTATAGTTATGACGTTTTATTTTGATTTTTGGAATGTATGTTATGTTATCTTCATGTAAAGGATTTGGAAATGTCTTTCTTCTTTTTCAGTGTTCTGAAACAGTTTAAATTACACTGGAATTATAGAAGTTTATGTACAAATCTGCTTTGCAAGAGTTTGGGTCAAGTGCTTCTTGAATGTGTACCATTTTTATAATATTCTCTATTTCTTCCATAAGATCATTGTTGCTTTAGATTTTCTCTTTTCTGGGGTGAGATTTGGTAATTTAAGTTTTCTAGATAATTACCCATTTCACCTAGGTTCCCACATTTATTTACATACTCTGTAGCAAAGTATTCCCTTATGATTATTTAAATTTCTTTCTTTTCTATTGTTTTCTCCTTTTTATCTCTTTTTGCCTATTTATGCTTTCTACCTTTGCTTCTGTTCAGATGAGCTACTGATTTATCTATTTTATTGCCCTTCCCCTAACAAAACTTTTGTGTTTTTGTATTTATTTATTAGTTCTATTGTTTTTCTTTTTTCTAATGATTAATCTCTGCATTTATACTCATTACTATTTTCCATCTGCTTTCCTTGGGTTTGTAGTTGTTATCCTTTTCCTTGAGTTCAATGCTTAATTTATTTTCATTGTTTCTTGTGTTAATTAGGGTAGGCTAAGCTGCAGTAGCAAATGGATCCCCCATTTTGGTAACAAAGCAATAGAAATTAATTTATTTCTATTGTAATTTATTTCCAAGTAAGAAGCAGGCATTTAGGCTGGTGAATCAGCTACGCCATGCTGAGGCCATTCAGGGCCCTGGTGTTCTGCTTTGAAATCATCCAATTTTTTTTTTTTTTTTTTTTTTTTGCGGTACACGGGCCTCTCACTGCTGTGGCCTCTCCCGTTGCAGAGCACAGGCTCTGGACGTGCAGGCTCAGCGGCCATGGCTCACGGGCCCAGCCGCTCCGCGGCATGTGGGATCTTCCCGGCCGGGGCACGAACCTGTGTCCCCTGCATCGGCAGGCAGACTCTCAACCACTGCACCACCTGGGAAGCCCCCATTCAATTATTTTTTGCTAAATGCAACCGGGAACAGTCAATGTGCACACACATTCTTTCTTTTTCTCTTTCCCAATTTTTTTCTCCCCCAGTTTTTTTCTCCAGAGTCGTAGGCTCAGTAGCTGTTGGTAGGTCATCTGAGTCCCTGAAGAGGACACTTTTACCAAATAATTTAATGCTGCATAACTTGGGTCTCCATCTTTCCAGCCTGCAAGATGTTCCCTTGCTCCTCACTTGCTCAACAGCTGCTAAGCCAATGGCAACTCTTTTAGGTTTTATTACCTTTGTACACTATTTCAAGGTAATAATTTCTGTGTTAGGGTAGGTTGTGCTGCAGTAACAAGTAAACTCCCAAAATTTAGTCCTTTCTTCACAGAATAAAAATGTATATCTTGCTTATTGAAAGAATAACTGGACAGGAATTCTTGCTTTATGCAGTTGTGTTTACAAGCAGATATAAGAATAGAGGGGTTATAAACAAAAATATATTTGTACTTTTTTTATATGTACTTGCGTAGTTACCTTTACGGGTGCTGTTATTGCTTTGTGTGGATTGGAGTTATTGTCTAGTGTCGTTTAATTTCAGCCTAAAGACGCCCTTTTATCTTTTCATAGGGTTCTGTAGGGTGGGTCACTGAGCTTGGGATGGAGGAGGGGTGAGAATGGCCCCTGTTAAAATGTCACAGACCCTACTGTCGTACCTAAGTTCAATAGTTCCTCTTGGATGGATGATTTGCAGTTCAATCTATGGCTTTGGTTAATTTTTAGGGTTCTGAAATGATTGTTCTTAGTTGCTC
The DNA here is from genome assembly GCF_003031525.2 of Neophocaena asiaeorientalis asiaeorientalis. Classification (NCBI taxonomy): domain Eukaryota; kingdom Metazoa; phylum Chordata; class Mammalia; order Artiodactyla; family Phocoenidae; genus Neophocaena; species Neophocaena asiaeorientalis. The sequence goes on along the minus strand of NW_020172473.1, from coordinate 1,080,896 downwards.
CGCCTGTATTTTCATTGCTTTTGTGGGAGAGTGAGTTCACCAAGGTCCTCCTCTGATTGGAGATGTCAGTTGCCCTAGGATCTATCTTAATGTTCATTTTTCGTTGTCATTTTTGGGGTAGGGGCATGATGCACCCTTTTAACGTTTAGGTAAAGTCCTCTTTTATTTCTGAAAAGTTTTAAAATTAGATTTTAGAATATACTTTGGGTCCTATTTCTATTCTGTCCTTCAGGGACACTAATTTGTATATAAGGTTAAAAAATTGTTTTAGATAAATAAAGGCCACAGTGGCCTTCAGAAGACGTGAATAGACTAATCAGGTGAAAGAAGAAGTGTCCTTTTGGAGGCAAGCTTACCAGAGTATTGAATTCCCCCTCGTTTAAAGTCTTTTCTTGCTTTGCTGTGTCAGCCACGGGCTCTCTTTTACTGCCTCTGATGCAGCGCTCTGGTGCCCCCTAGTGCTACAAATGAGTAAAGGCCACTCTGCTTTTTTTTCTTCACTTTTTTCAACAATAACAACAATAAAAATACCTGGCGTTTTCTACTTCCAACTTGACTGAGTTATAATATGCAGTTAAAAGAACCAAAAATGTGTTTTACATCATATGCTTACTCTTAGGCAGAATGAGGCATATTTGGGAAAATCTCAAATGATCTTGGAGTGAAGGGTTAGTATTCTATTCATTGGGAATTTTTCCTAAATGCAGTCTTGTTGTCCTTATTTCCATACTTCTTCATGGCTACTGACTGAGGATGAGCCTATCTTTGCTCTCTCCAAATTCTTTATGGATGCTCTATGAAATCCCTGCATCATTATAATCTCTGCTTCATCTCCGACTCCTACATGAAGGGCCAACCCTATGCCTGCGCTCCTCTGTACTCCTTCTCCACGTGTGTCCTCCACGTCCTGACGTTATCCTCTCTACTGTATAATTCTACCTCCATTAGAAATACCTTACTCTAGGATTTCCCTGGTGGCGCAGTGGTTAAGCATCCGCCTGCCAATGCAGGGGACACAGGTTCGAGCCCTGGTCCGGGAAGATCCCACATGCTGCAGAGCAATTAAGCCCGTGTGCCACAACTACTGAGCCTGCGCTCTAGAGCCTGTGTGCCACACCTACTGAGCCCATACGCCACAACTACCGAAGCCCACGTGCCTAGAGCCTGTGCTCCACAACAAGAGAAGCCACCACAATGAGAAGCCCGCGCACTGCAACGAAGGGAAGCCCCCGCTCATCGCAACTAGAGAGAGCCCGCACGCAGCAACAAAGACCCAACGCAGCCAAAAATAAATTAAAAAAAAAAAAAGAAATACCTTACTTTATATTTCTGACCTCTTAAAAAAAAAGCTTTACAGGTTTAGGATTTTCAAGGTAATATAAAAAGTTTCAATAATAAAACATAATCCATCCAAAAGAAGTCAAGAAAGAAGAAAGAGCCACTCCTGATTTAAGAAGCAAGAGAACTTACATACGAGGCTTGTCTTGGGTGGCCACAAGACAGGTAGATCTCCACGCCTGCCCGCCAGAAACTTAAAGAGTTTATATAGAGGCCTTAATGGGGTTCAGTCAGGTATACAGTCCATATGGTCTCAACCACACATTACTCTCTCAAGGCTGCATCCTTGAAGTGGCTCCTAGCATAGGGATGGTGGGCAGGATGTACCTTCCAGCAGTACGCCTTCCATATGGGCATCTCCGGGAGGAGACATATATTCAATTCCATTGTAGCATACAGCACATTTAATTGCAAGTCTTTGTTGATTTGCCTGTCTCCCCTTGTAGTCTGTGAACTCCTTCATGGTAGGGACTATATATTTTTTGTATTCGCTTTCTCTCCTTCAACAAAATGCCCGGCACACGGAAGGTGCTCAATAAATATTCCGACGAATCAGGCATGAATAAAGGATGAATGAATAATCAGAATGAATAAATGCACTCCTTCAGTGCAAGAATGGACCTATTTCTTCTGGACCCAAGCACATGAGAGCAATCCTTTAATGTGGGTCTTTTCTGTGGAACCGATCGATCGATTGATTGATTCATTAAACATGTATAGAGTACCTGGTAGGTTTCAAGCGATGAGTCCATATAAAATCAAGCATCCTCTGTACCTTTGAGAAAATGATTCTTTCAGTACAGAAAGCAGTGTTGTTATATTTTGGTTAGTCATTCCTACAGATGAATGCTGAGTAGATTAAAGAGCGGTTAAAGCTGAAGGCTTACACACCAGCGTGACATTGGACTTCCACGTCCCAGACCTGCTCCTCAGGATGGCCCTCCCCTTGTTTCACTTCCGCATAAGGAGGCTTAGGCCTTTACTGGGCCTGCCTAAGGCGGCCAAGAGCAAAAGCTGCTGCAGACCAGAGCATGGCTGGGGCATATACAGGTGCACATATCAGGTGAGGTAAGCATGATGCAGAAAAGACATGTTTGGGGATCAGAGCGTCTTTCTCATCCTCCTTCTTCCCCAAAGGCCCTAACTCACACAAGCCTAATGCTGCTCACACGTAAGGAAGTCGTGTTCCCTTTTCTCTCCACGCGTCCCAAAGCCTGCTCGCTGCAACAACGTGAAGCTCATTTACTTTAGGTTATCAGTGACTAATAATGAGAGCTTCCCCTCCTCATTCTAAGAAAGCAAGTTCCTCTTTATTTCTTCCCTGTCGAAAACCTGCTTTCAGAAGAGAATCTGAAATTTCTCTACTATAAAAGCTTAAAAATTATTAGTTCAGTGATACCTTCTAGTGGGTCTTCCTATCTAAACAGTATACCCGATTGATGCCTGGGATTATGTTCTAGGAAATATATAAAAAGGCAGGTAGCCTAACTGAAGCTCCTGAAATTATTCCCAAAAGGTGGTTATTTTCGTTATCTGCCAGGATGGACAACAGCAAGGGAGGAGGAGAAGAGGTCAGGGAGGAAAAGATATCAGGGTCAAGGGTGCAGGTAGAGCTTAGCTAGTAGAACGTCTGGGGTGAGTGGGTCAGTTACGGGGAATGAAGCTGTGCAGGCAGTGCTCAGGGCAAGAAATTACATTGAGGAATGTGTGACAGGAGCTGGAGTTACATAACTATTTTGGTGCAGGCTGCAAAAAAAGGAAAAAGCAAAGGACCATGTCCTGGTTTGTCTCTTCTGCACGAGAACATCTTTGATTTTTAAGCTTTCCATGCTCCCTTATAGGAAGATGAGGTGAAGAGGTAGGGGGGAGCTGCCAGAGGTAAGAGAAGAGGCTGGAAGGACTCAGAAATTCTTCTCACCCTCGCGCCCCCCTCGCCGCCCTCCCCCAAGGAAGGCCAACGGAGTGACTCTAGGCGGGCGCTGGGAGGAGCCTCTGGAGCATCCTCCCAGCAGCCGCCTCTGAGCACCATGGGAAAATCCTTCCTCCCTCGGACATGGCGCTCACCTGCCCGGCGGCAGCAGCCGGCTCCGGCGCCGCGGTTCGCGGGTGCGGGCAGAAGAGCAGTTGGAGCTTCGGTCGTGGGGCGGAAGGAGCTGGAGGGGGCGGCGGCGGCGGCGGCGGCGTCCGTGACGCCGCGCGAGGGCCCGCGTGTTAAAGCTGAGAGCGTCCGGGCGGCGGACGGCTGGCAGCGGGCCGCGCGGCGCGCGCCGGCCTCGGGGCGCAGGCATGGCGTCCCGGGTGCTGCTGCTGCTTCGGCAGGGCGTGTGGGCCGCGCTCACCGGGGGCTGGTACCACGACCCGGACCAGAGCAAGTTCACTAACAGCTGCCACCTCTACCTGTGGCTGTTCTTGCTGCTGCTGCCCCTGGCCCTGCACCTGGTGAGTGGCGGCGTTCAAGCCCTGGGGAAACCTCCGAGTCGGCCTCGGGATGGAAAGGATTGGCAGTGATTCCCTAAGAGGCGGTATGGGGAAGGTCTTCAGGAATTTGGGACAGAGAAAGTAAAGGGAAAGGAGAAGGGGCTCTCCGGCAGGAAAAAGAAGTAGGAAGGACTTTGGGGGCTCTGGGGCTCATTAACAATTGATACCAGCTGTTCCGATGAGTCAGACTCTGCGTGTCGCTGTGGAAGGTTGAACCTGTTTTGTCTGTGAACCGTCCCAGGCCTCTCAGCGGGGTACCTTGCGGTAATGTTTGGTAGAAGCTGCTGTGCATGATAGCCAAAAGGCAAAAATGAAGTGTTAAAAGCAAACCTGTTTCCGTTGTTGATCTTTTTTTTTGCGGTACGCGGGCCTCTCACAGCTGTGGCGCCTCCCGCTGCGGAGCACAGGCTCCGGACGCGGAGGCTCAGCGGCCATGGCTCACGGGCCCAACCGCTCCGCGGGATGTGGGATCTTCCCGGACCGGGGCACGAACCCGCGTCCCCTGCATCAGCAGGCGGACTCCCAACCACTTCGCCACCAGGGAAGCCCCCCCAACCCCCGCCCCCGCCTTTCCTCCTTTCTTGTTTTGCTTTGGGAAGGCAGGTTCTATGATTAGTTGCTCAATTTGCAATTTCCACATCGCTGTGTAAAGAAATCTGTAGAAAAATGTAATGATGGATAAATCTAATGTAATTTATTTGACCCTTTAGTGAGGTTACACAGTTGAGTGCTTGCTGAGTAACTACACAGATGACCTTCTTAGGTAAACAAACCTTATTGAAACAATGTTTAACCTTATTTGAAAAGCTCTACAAGCAGGGTGTTTCATGTCATATTAAATGTTAAGAATCTAATTTTGATATGTCTATTGAAGGTCGTTATTCCTAAAACATCATTTGATCATGTTCTCCACAGCAAAAATCTTCAGTGAGTTTGCATGGCTGACAGAGTCCCAGTTTGACATTAGAAGTTGTCTGTGATTTGGCTTGCATTTATTGTTTTTCTGGTGGTTTAGCCACAGGATCAGAATTCTGGCTCTGAAGTCAGGCTGCCTACGTGAAATTTTGGGTTCACCTCTTACCAGTTCTCTGACCTTGGGCAAGTTACTTTTACCTTATCTGATTTTTAAAATTTTCTTACCTGTGAAATGAGAAAAACACTAGGACCAGATGTGAAGTGTTGCTTTAGGGATTAAATAAGCACCTAAAGCTATCCATCTTTCTGGCTTGACCTGGGATTGGACTCAGACCTGGTGTAAATTTCCGTTTTGCTACTTATGAGCTGTTTGACCTGATAGTTGACCTATCTAAATCTTCGTTTTGTCATTCTTAAAATAGATGTGATAATGACCATTTCATGGGAAAAATAAATAAATTCCATGTAAAAAGCATTTCATACAGCGGCTAATCCATGGAGACCCTTTAATAAATGGTTTCTTTTTAATAAATGTAAGTTTCCTCTTCTTCTGTGACCTTGTTCATCCTGTTTCCTTAGCCTATAGGGCCCAGGGGCAGCGCAGCAGAGAGATGAGGAACACAAGCTTGGGTTCAGTCCTGGTTCTTCTGCTTACTGGTTGTGTGAGCTCAAGCAAGCTTGAGCTTTCTGGTGTGTAAAGCAGGGCTAAGAGTACCTGCCTTATAGGGTGCCTAGGAGGATTGAATGAATGAATGAATAGAGAACTGAATGAATTAATGAACAGTTGATTGAATGAATGCATGAAAGTACTTCTCATTACTGACTTTATTTTTTCCCCATCATTCACTTGCCAAAATCGAAAGCCCACTGGAAAGGACATCTCTGTCTAGGCTTCCCTGATCCCACTTATCTAGAATTAATCTCTCTTCTCTCTTGCCCTAATACCATTCTGTATTTCATGTCAGTACTATGGCACATTTTGAATTCTGTACTTCGTTGTTGGAACATGTATTTACCTCTGCTCCTGGGTCGTGAGCTTTTTGAGGACATGGTTTTTGATTTTGTTGATTCATCTTGGTTTTCCTTGTTGTACCTAGCAAAGTGCCCTGCATTTGCCTCGCAATGATCTCACACATAATAAACTGGTAGAAATAAAATCAACCTGCTTCTCTTTCTCTTCCAACCAGCATTAGGTTGTCTACCTCACAACATATTTTGAGTATTTCCCGATAATGATCTAATCCCACTCCTTAGCAACAACCTGAGTAACATTTAATGTATATCCCTGCAGATGTTTTTTTATGAGTACGGGCTCATTTTTACATAACTCCTTTTAAGATTTGATGTAGGCATATGCTCGGAACCCTTAATTTCTGCCTAATTATGATTCATTGAGTAGCTTGATTTCTACTTTATATTTGTAAATAGGAAATTGTCCTTAGTTAAGGTCCTCTTTAATGATATTTCAAAATAATTTTTGGCTAAATCTCAAGAGTTTAGAAAGCAAAAAATGACACCTTAAATACTTTAATTCTTACATCAAACCAGTTATACTAAAATTTCTATATTTTTATGCCAGTGTGCTTTTAACGATTACAGAGTCATTTTATGTGAGTGCATTTATTACATGGCTGCTTTTTAATATATAGCCTATCTTATTGAAAAAGTGCAGGTAGTCCTTTTCTTCCTCTGGTCTTCCGGTCTCTGAAAATAACCTTAGAAATAAAAGACCCTTCTTCCCCAATGCAGGGTTCTGTTCTCTGGGTTTTGATGCCTAAATATATTTTTCTGCACTTCAGTGCTGCTGCCTGTGATTTTTAACATCTTTCTCAGTTTGTTCCACTTATGAGAACTTGGTCCAAAAAGATCCCTGGCTGCTTGCTGAAGCTCTGTTATTTAAGGGGCCCTGAACTTTTCTGGGTTTTGCACCATTCGATTTAAACATGTTTAGTCCAGACAGTTCCACTGCAGGGAGAATCCACCCTTTTATTTAATGGGGACCTTGAATATGTAAATTAAAATTTTATTATTAATTACTGAGGCAAACTGATCTCTAAGCCCCAGCATTTACTTAGGTCTGGTTGGAAAATAAGTTATTTATTAGCATTTATAAGCTATGTATTTTTGAGAAATGCTCAAAAGTACGTACCTAAAAACATTAGGTCTATTTAGATAATTTGGGAAGAGTTTTACTTTGTTTTATTATCAGCCTACTTAAAAAAAATTTATTTATTTACTTGGTTGCGCTGGGTCTTAGTTGCAGCAGGCGGGCTGCTTAGTTGCGGCAGGCGGGCTCCTTAGTTGTGGCTCACTGGCTTCATAGTTGTGGCATGTGAACTCTTAGTTGCAGCATGCATATGGGATCTAGTTCCCAGACCAGGGATCGAACCTGGGCCCCCTGCATTGGGAACTCAGAGTCTTAACCACTGTGCCACCAGGGAAGTCCCATATCAGCCTACTTTTAATTTGGACCAACGGAAAGATGCATTTGTCATTAGAGATGTTTAACCTTTCATTTATTACACATGTTCATGTACTTATTATTTTGAGATAACCAACAGAGATTCATGTAGAGCTTTAGGACAGGAGCATCCAGGGCATGATTCTGACCCTTAAGAAGCTCTGACAGCACCAAGCTAGTGTCAGAAGATGTCCTTGCTCTACTACCTATCAATTGTGTGATCTTGTGCAAGTCTCTTCACTTCTCCGGGCCTCAGTTTTCTCATCTGCAAAATGGGGATAGCGAGTTTTGCTTTATAGATTTAAGCAACTGAGATCCAGAGGGAGTGGGTTACTTGCTCAAGGCCATGTAAGTAAGAGTAGTGATATTGAGAATTTTAGCTGAGGTCCTGTCTTCTCCAAGTCTGTGGCCTTGTCAGAGCACTGCGCTGCTGACCTGCTGTGCACGAGGGCATCTGAACTCCCTGAAACAGTGACCCCTCATCAAGGGAAGTTCTGATCGTACTGGTGGTAGTAAGGTCAACCTGAGTAGTGGAAAAAATGAGGTGGAGCCTTCACATTCTTCAAGACCCCGTGTGGGGCAACGTTATATATGATTTTCACACAGAAAACCTGTCCTTTATTTTATGGCTGTAGCTTTTTGCTTCCTCTGATTTTCTTGTCTGTTAGCCAGACTTGCTGTGTTTCCAGTTCTGCTTTTTAATTTAGCCTTGGAGACTTTTTTGATAAGAACCACGTCATTTCTAATTGCTATAATTATAGTAAAATGGGATTATCTGTCTTGGGGCCACGTAGCACCAGATATACAGTGGGTGCTCTGCACGCACTAGCTGTCATTGTCACACCTAGTCGGTGACTCTTTATCACGGTCTGTGGCCACTCACCATTTGGGTACATAACTATTTTTCTTTAGGTCTTGTATGTCTTTGGCCACCCCTTTTTTCACTCCTACTTCTAACACAGAAGATGAGTTTATGTGAATTATGGAAAGGTGGTCTGTCCAAAAAGACACCCTTTCCTGGCTCAGGACCTGGGGACTAGAGTTCAGCCACCATTTGACCCTGTCAGCTGGAGGCCCGTGTGCAGGATGCAGCCTGCACAACCTGACACAGCAGGCCTGGCTGGTCCGTTTGATTGTTGTTACTTTGTTGGACTGCTTGGTACGTTGCTGGTCCCCAAAGCGTATCTCTCACCCTGGTCAATCCTAGCATTCATATTCAGCTTCTTCCTAAGACAGGCTTTTTCTCCTGTTGAATCACCTGGTCTATACTTTGTCTCCTTTGATTCCTAGAAGCTTATTGTCTGGTCCTTCTACTTGTGGGGACCTTAGTTATTCTCACATTGAGATGCACGATGCTCCCCACTTTCCCATAATCCACTTGAATGTCTGAATTTCCTGCCTCCTTCCCTCATCTGTCTGAAATAGAGTGGGTTCGAAGTGCAGGGGCTGCAGCTTAGGGATGCTTGAAGGCATTCTTCCCCGGGCCATGGGCTTCTGGACTCGGGCTGAGTGCCATCCCATGCGGTTGTCTTAAAAGTTTTACTGCTGCAGTTGGTTGTTTGAACTGTGTGTATGAAGGGCTTGGCTCCGTGGGGACTTTGCTTTCCTGGTGGAGGCACTTTTACCAGGGATGTCCCCCTCCCTAGGGCATCCTAGGGCAGTCGTCTTCAGTCTTTTCAGTATGGCCTTTCTTGAGTGTTGTCGCCACCCTCCTGCAAAATTCCTTCTGCCTCTCCTCATCTTCTGCCATTTAGACACATGGTTGTCTGCCAGCCAGTTGTGTTTTGTGTCTGTGACAAAAGAACGGGTACCTGCCTTGTCCGAGGATGTCGGCCTCCGCAGCACTCTCCAAAAAGAGTACCCTTTCCCCCTTTCCTTTCCGTTCTAGTATTGCAAATTCATGACTCATTTTTCTGGTGGTTAAATTTATGTCTCTGACCTCACTGGCACTTCCCTTAATTTCTCCCAGTGAGTGACTAGTTTTATTTTGATGCTGCTGTCCTTAGATATACTGTGATTTTTCCAATCGTAATGTCTAATGCTTTATTTAATAGGCTTGGTGTGATTTACTTAAATTTTTTTAAAAAATGGAAATATAGTTGTTTCATGTCTTGGCTGTTGTGAACAGTGCTGCTGTGAACGTAGGGGTGCATGTGTCTTTTTGAATTATAGTTTTGTCTGGGTATATGCCCAGGAGTGGGATTGCTGGATGGTGGGATTTATTTTATATGGAAGGTGATACTTATCAGGTGATTATTGTTTTCTGATTTTAACCATTTGGTCTTTCAGATGATTCCTTTTACAAGCCACCCAACTTTATTCCCATTTTATCTACTCTAAATCTCTTTTCTACGTCCCATGAAAGTAAAAACTGGACTAGCTCTTAATGGTATTCAGATTTTTTCCTTTTCTTCTGATGGATTTTCCACTTTAACATCATCATCATCATCATTATTATTATTATTACAGGTAATAATAACAGCCAACACTCACTGAGCACAGATAGACTGGCACTGTTAAAAGAGCTTGGCATAGGGGCTTCCCTGGTGGCACAGTGGTTGAGAGTCCGCCTGCCGATGCAGGGGACACGGGTTCGTGCCCCGGTTCGGGAAGATCCCACATGCCGCGGAGCGGCTGGGCCCGTGAGCTGTGGCCCCTGAGCCTGCGCGTCCGGAGCCTGTGCTCCGCTACGGGAGAGGCCACAACAGTGAGAGGCCCACATACCGCCAAAAAAAAAAAAAAGAGCTTGGCATGAACTAAAGCATATCTTTCTCACAGTAACCCAGAGAGGCACTGTCATTATTCCCATTTTACAGTTGATGAAACTGGCATGGAGAGGTTGGGTAAGAAGCTTCAGGATCCATGGCTAGTTGTGACCTAACCAGAATTAGAGGCCAAGCAGTTGGAGCTGGTACCCCCTTGGCCATTCCATATTGAATACAGGTAATTTCACAACAGGAACGTCTATTTTTTGCACATGGGCTTGAGGAGATCCAGAAACTGAACAGGTGCAAAGAAGTATGTAGGAAAAGTTCACTTTCCTCTCACACTTGTCTCTAGTACCTCATTCAAGAGGCAACCACCACACACAGTCTTTTGTGTGTTCTTCCAGTGACATTTTATACACATGTGAATGGAAGTGTGATGTGGGGCTGCTAGGTTTAATCCCAAAGCAGCCTTCTTTGTCATCCACTGTCCCATTCAATTTGCCCTGTAGAGGAGTTCTTTCTCTACTCTTAGATAAAAACGTGCAAGCCCCAGGACTTCAGGTCACAGGTAATACAAAGTCTTCTAGTTGCTTTAAGTAACAAAGCACAGACTTGCTGGGGATTTCAGAATGTCTGTTTCCATATGGTGATCCAAGCAGGAAGGGGTATGAGGATGGCAAGGTCTTTTTTCACTCTTTTCCCTCACACACTGGCTAATGTTCTGATGCCTTTGGCATAGAAGAACAGGAAGGTGCTCTGTTGACAGGCACGGTGGTAAGCTGGCTCCCAGCCCTTGAAGCATGGCTTACAGTCCCAGCTGACTTCCTCTGGCGAGGTCCTTCCAGGTGTCCTGCAGAGACCCTGTTCTCTTTTCCAGGGCTCTCCCACCCACAGTTTCTTGGAGGAGGGCTGCTGCCTCTCTATCCCACCTAGTTGCTTATTCTTTTCACAGTTCCTTGGCATGTGGTGGTCCACCCCAGCTTTCCTCTGCTCCAGCGCCCTTTTGGACCTCTAAAGCGAACTCCTGGGTACATGCAAACACTCACATATCCTGTCCCCGAACTGACTCTGGGAGAGCAGGTCAACACCAACATAGCAACTTCTCCTTCATCCCTCCATCCGAGCAGCTAGCCAGCCAGTCTCTCATCTTTTAGCTCTTCTGGGAAGAACCAGACATCAGACTCCTTGCCCAAATTGTTGGGGACCCATAGTAAGTCTTTGAGTGGCCCCACTGAAGCCTTCCTCTCGACTATGGGGGAGAGAGACACAGGGCTCACTGAACACCATGGTCCCCTCCAACAGTTTTCACAGGTCCTCTCATTCTGGACTCTATTACATCCTCGCTTTTGGTGAGGGATTTTAGGGTCATCGCACTCATTGTCATAACCCATGTAGAAGTTTCTGGATGTGGTTTGTCCCAGAAGTTGCACTGAAATCTAATATCTATCCCACATTGGCTCTTTGGTCAACACTTTCAGTTGACTATTTTGTTGTATACGTATGCAACCGTGTATCTGTATGTATCCTTATTTTTTGCACTTTACCTTTTCTACTTTTTCTTGGAGAGCATTACATAAAGGTGTTCTTTATTTATTTTTTTAAAAATTTATTTATTTGTTTATTTATTTTTGGCTGTGTTGGGTCTTCGTTTCTGTGCGAGGGCTTTCTCTAGTTGCAGCGAGCGGGGGCCGCTCTTCATCGTGGTGCGCGGGCCTCTCTTGTTGCGGAGCACAGGCTCCAGACGCGCAGGCTCAGTAGTTGTGGCGCACGGGCCTAGTTGCTCCACGGCATGTGGGAATCTTCCCAGACCAGGGCTCGAACCTGTGTCCCCTGCATTGGCAGGCAGATGCTCAACCACCGCGCCACTAGGGAAGCCCCTTCTTCATTATTTTTAAGGTCAGCATGGTATTCCACTGTGTGAGTAAAGGGTGATTTATTTGACCCGTCCCCTTGAAGAATATTTACGTTTTTCAGATGATTTTAAACCTAATGCTAATATTTGGCTATTTGAATTGTTTCATTCAGTATTTGAACACTTATATATCAGTCAGGATATGCTGATTTGTGCTGATATAACAAATAGCCTCAAAATCTCCTTGGTTTTACCAGGTTTATTTTTTTTGTATTCATATTATGTGTCCAACATGGTTAGTGGGGAAGGGGAGCATGGTTAGCAGGGGATCCTGCTCATCACAGGCATGTAGGTATCTAGGCTGATAGAACCCCCAGTTTGGGTAGTTAGGGGCTCTGCTCCCCACCATCCTCACCCCATTACCCTGACCATTGCCAGTCACCATGGTGGATGGAGAGAGAGGGTGAAGAGCACGGACTAGCTCTTGAAGCTCCCACCTGGAAACGGCAGATACCTCTTGCACTCAGACATCTTTGTTAGGGCAAGTTGCATGGTCACATCTACCCAAGGGGAGGGGAAAGTACAGTCCTACTGTGTGTCCAGGGAAGAACTGGACCTATTCGTTGGACAACACTTATGTCTACAACAACAGACTGAGTGCCAGGTGTTTGGCTGGATGTTGGGAAAACAACAGGCAAAAGATAGATTGGTATCTCTCCTTATTAAGTTAACAGGTAAAGGTAAACAGGCATGAATAACACAATGATTACTGTTATTACAAGGGAAGTACAGGGTACTATACAGTAAAGACCTTATCCTGGCTTTGGTGTTTAGGAAGGCTTAACAAAGGAAATAACTTCTAATCTGGAACCTGATGAATGATTAGTAGCTTGTCAAGCAAAGATGGTAGACCAAGAGAAGGAGTTTGAGTTTCAGTCTCAGTATGGTAAGACACATTGATGAATTCTTTTTTGGTCAAGTTTGAAGTAGGATATTATTTTTTATACCCCATTTTTTTTTTTTTTTTTTGCGGTACGCGGGCCTCTCATTGTTGTGGCCTCTCCCGTTGCGGAGCACAGGCTCCGGACGCGCAGGCTCAGCAGCCATGGCTCACGGGCCCAGCCGCTCCGCGGCATGTGGGATCTTCCCAGACCAGGGCATGAACCCGTGTCCCCTGCATCAGCAGGCGGACTCTCAACCACCGCGCCACCAGGGAAGCCCCTCAATTTTTATTTTTCAAAAATTTCTAGTCTACAGAGGAGTTGCAAATATAACACAATGAATACCATATACCCTTCACTTCGATTCACCAGTTCTTAATGTTTTGCCACATTTGCCACATCACTGTCTTATATATTTATACATTTAAAATTTTGCTGAATCATTTGAGAATAAATTGCAAACATCAAGACACTTTCCCCCTAGAAGCTTCATCATGTGTCCCTTAAGGAGAAAGGCATTCTCCCACGTAATCATCACACTCAAAAAATGAATGTTGATGTAATGCTATTGTCTAATACATAGTTCTCATGGAGATTTCCCCAGTTATGCTAATGATGTCCAGCGTAGCTGAGCTTTTTGTTTTGTTTTTCTGGATCTAAGATTCAATCGAGGATCATGCATTGCTTTTAGTTGTCAAGTCTCTGAATTGTCCTTTATTCTAGAACACGTTCTTCAAGTTTTTTTTTTTTCTTTTGTGGCAATAAAAGTTGTTTTGCAGAATGTCCCACAATTTGGATTTTTTAATTGTATCCTTGAGATTAGGTGTCTGATTATGCATTTTTTGGCATGAATACTACCTAAGTGATGTGTCCTTGTCCTGTATCACATCAGAGGCACCCAATGTCATTGCCCCTTTGGTGGTGCCAGTACGTTTGGTCATTGGTCAAGATGGTGTTGGCCAGATTTCTCTGTTGTAAAGGTACCTAATTTCCTCTTGTATTTAACAAATAATCTGGGAGGAGAAACCTGGAGACTGTACATGTTATTGTATTCCCCCAAAATTTTTACTCATGGTTGTACCAAAAATTGATGATGCTTACCTAAAATAATTACCAAAATGCTGGCTGAAAAACGGTGATTTTTCTATTTATTCATAGGTATTCTTCTGTGAAGAAAAGCTGTCCTTTTCCCCCGCCTTGTAGTTTTGTTGTGTTTGTTAGTGTGGCCTCATAGATTCTTTTTTTTTTTATTATTCAATGGATATTATTCATTCCTATCATCATTCTTTTTTTAAATTTAAATATTTAATTTATCTCCAAACCAGAGTTTTTAAAATAGAAGTATAGCTGATTTAAAATTTTATTTTAGTTTCAGGTGTACAGCGTAGTGATTCAGTATTTTTACAGATTATAGTCCATTAAAAGTTACTACAAAATAATGGCTGTAATTCCCTATGCCGTACAATATATCCTTGTTACTTATCTATTTTACACATAGTTGTTTGTATCTCTTAATCCCCTACCCTTAACTTGCTCCTTCCCTTCCCTCTCCCCACTGGTAGCCACTAGTTTGTTCTCTATGTCTGTGAGTTTGTTTCCGCTTTGCTTTATACATTCATTTGTTTTATTTTTCAGATTCCACATAAAATGGTATACAGTATTTGTCTTTCTTTGTCTGACTTATTTCACTAAGCATAGTACACTCTAGGTCCATCTACCTTATTGCAAATGGCAGAATTTCATTTTTTTATGGCTAAAATTCCATTATACACACACACACACACACACACACCACATCTTTACTCATTTATCTGTCGATGGACATTTAGATTGCTTCCATATCTTGGCTGTTGTAAACAGTGCTGCTATGAACATTAGACTGCATATATCTTTTCGAGTTGTTTTTTTCAGATATATACCCAGGAATTGAATTGCTGGATCATATGGTAGTTCTATTTTTAGTTTTTTGAGGACCCTCCATACTGTTTCCCATAGTGGATGCATGAATTTACATTTTCACCAACAGTGTACAACAGTTCCCTTTTTGTCCACATCCTCTCCAGCATTTGTTATTTGTGGACTTTTTGATGATGGTCATTCTGACAGGTGTGAGGTGATAATCTCTTTATGGTTTTAATTTGTGTTTCTCTAATAAGTAGCAATGATGAGCATCTTTTCATGTGCCTGTTGGCCATCTGTATATCTTCTTTGGAAAAGTGTCTATTTAGGTCTTCTGCCCATTTTTTGATTGGATTGTTTGTTTTTTGATATTGAATTGTATGAGCTGTTTGTATATTTTGGACATTAACCCCTTGTCGGTCACATTGTTTGCATATATTTTCTCCCATCCTGTAGGTTGTCTTTTTGTTTTGACAGTGGTTTCTTTTGCTGTGCAAAAGCCTTTAAGTCTAATTTGGTCCCATTTGTTTATTTTTGCTTTTATTTCTTTTGCCTTAGGAGACAGACTCCAAAAATATTGCCACTATTTATGTCAAAGAGTGGTCTGCATATGTTTTCTTCCAGGAATTTTATGGTTTCAGGTCTTACACTTAGGTTTTTAATCCACTTTGAGTTTTTTGTTTGTTTGTTTTTTTATTTTTGTTTTGTTATTTTTTGGCTGCACCATGTGACTTGTGGGATCTCAGTTCCCCTGCCAGGGATTGAACTGGGCCACATCAGTGAAAGCCCGGCATCCTAACCACTAGCCCACCAGGGAACTCCCTGTTTGGGGTTTATTTTCACATATGGTGTGAGGAAATGTTCTAATCTCATTCTTAGAACATTTAGCTGTCCAGTTTTCTCAGCAGAAGAGACTGTCTTTTCTCCATTGTGTATTCTTTCCTGTTTTGTCATAGTTCAAGTGTGTAGGTTTACTTCTGGGCTCTCTATTCTGTTCCATTGATCTATGTGTCTGTTTTTGTGCCAGTACCATGCTGTTTTGATTACTGCAGCTTTGTAGTATAGTCTAAAGTCAGGGAGTGTGATACGTCCAGCTTTGCTCTTTTTTCTCAAGATTGCTTTGGCAATTTGGGGTTTTCATGGTTCCATATGAATTTTAGGATTATCTGTTCTAGTTCTGTGAAAAATGTCGTGGGTATTTTGATAGGAATTGCATGAAATCTGTTGATTGCTTTGGGTAGTATGGACATTTTCATAATATGAATTCTTTCAATTCAAGAACACAGAATATCTTTCCATTTCTTTTTATCATTTTCAAATTCCTTCATCAATATTTTATAGTTTCCAGGGTCTAGGTCTTTCACCTCCTTGGTTAAGTTTTTTCTTAGGTATTTTATTCTTTTTGATGTGATTGTAAAAGGGATTGTTTCCTTAATTTCTCTTTGTGATAGTTCATTATTAGTGTATAGAAAAGCAAACGATTTCTGTACATTCATCCTGTATCCTGCAACTCTCCCCAGTCTTTTTGATATTAAGTTTACCCAAAATTTGGCAAGTGGTACCTTTTTCCAGCAGTTTTTGAGTCCTTTGGATATGTCCTCATCAGCTTTTGAGCATTTTCTTGCTTTCTAGCCCAACAAGTTAGTCCACACTTAGCTTATACATTTTCTGCCCCAGCCCTGGAAAAACCAGTCATTACTCTAAGGAGCCCTGATCCTTTTGGTGGGAAGTGGCATTTGGAATCCAAGATTTGGGGAAGCTGTAGTTATATTTATTGCTTTCGGGTTGTCTTTGCTTCTAGGCCCTTTCAGTAGACAGAGCTAGGGGAGCATATTTACCTATCTATCTAGCAGTCGTCTACTGAGAGTTGTTCTGAAACCTTTATAATCTGATCCAAGTTAAAGGATTTTTCTTTTCCTTCACCTGCTCCACATTTGTATCTCCTTTTTTCCCACAGTGAGAACTCTGGTTGCCAACAATATCATTTTTTCAATCCTAAAATATACACAGGAATTACTACTCCCATACCTCTACCAAAAGAAAATCTTTTGGTTAAGTCCAAGATTGTTTTGTGTTTTTGTTATTATTATTATTTTAAGAATATAGCAATAAGGTGCTGTGAGAGTATTGTTTTCTAAAGTTACTTGGATTAATTATTTAAAATTTTTTTATTGAGATATAATTGACATATAACATATTAGATTATGGTTTATGATGTAATGATTCAATATTTGTATAGGATTAAGTCCTTTTTTAAAAATATTTATTTTATTTATTATTTATTTTATTTATTTATTTTGGCTGCACTGGGTCTTGGTTGCAGTATCTTCGTTGCGGCATGTGGACTTCTTAGTTGCAGCATGTGGGATCTTTAGTTGCAGCGTGCGAACTTCTTAGTTGTGGCATGCAAACTCTTAGCTGTGGCATGCATGCGGGTTCCAGTTCCCTCACCAGGGATCCAACCCGGGTCCTCTGCATTGGGAGCGCAGAGTCTTACCCACTGGACCACCAGGGAAGTCTCTAGGAATAATTTTTTATATTTAATTTTTGATTTGTCTTTGTTGTTATGCTATCCATTTGCTATATGGTTAGTTCCATCTGTGGGTGTTTAATTTTAGTTTTTTTCCCTCCATCTTTGTTTATTTAATAATTTTGGGAGGTATAAAACAGGTTAAAAAACACATTAAAAAGATATGCCAGTTTACTTTGTCAAAAAATGTCTCTGGCTGCTGGGCGGAGAGTAGATTCGAGAAAGAGCAGGATAGAAGTGGGAGGTTCAGAGGCTATTTTGTTGGTCCAGCCCAGAGATGATGTTGGCAGTAAAGATGGAGAAATGTGGATCTAGTTTGATAAGATTTAGTGATATGTTCATTTTTGGGGTGGAGAAGTAAGGATGAAATCAAGGGTTATGCCCAGTTACCTGGTTTGAGCAGCAAGTGTTTGGGGTACCGTTGACTGAGGTGGGAAAGTGTATGTAGGAGAGGATAGTTGGTGACAAAGGACATTAAACTAAATACCTAATTTTAGACATGTTAGCTTGGAGTTTCCTTTTAGATGTGAAAGTGGAGATGTTGACTAGGTGGTTGGATTTAGGTGTGGGGAGCTTAGATAAGCAGTCTAAGCCAGAGATATGGATTGGAAAATCATCAATATAGAGATTCCATTGACTGCCAAGGGACTGAGTGAGAACATGTAGGAAGAGAGAAGAGCGCTGAGGCCCCAGGAGCTCTAGACTCAGATGTACGGCAAAGAGGAGGTGTGAGTGAGGCAGGGACAAAGCTAGGAGAGTGTGGCCTCTTAGAAGCAGAAAGAGGTGAACATTTCAAGAAGTGAACAACTGTGTTGAGGGCTGCTGAGAAAATTGGATTAAATTGTTGTCTTTAGAGACGTTGACAAGAACATTTTCAGTGGAGTGTTGGGGAGTAACAGCCAGATTGCTGTTAACATCCATCATCCTTTTCAGAATATCATTCTGAGAAAGGTTGCCTCCTATGGTTAATAAGGATGTGTTAAAATGCTAAGTTCATGGAAACAGGAAAACATTGTGATTTACCTTAGAACAAGTAAACCTCTATTCAAGATCTGAATATACCTTATATCAGGGGGAAACATCTGGGATCGAAATTAAATACAAATTTAAAACTGCTCATTCATGACAGATTTCTCCTAAACCCTCTTCCTTTCCTTGCATGCATACTTATAGGAGAGAAAATTCTGGAAGCTGGAGATCTTTTGTTGACTGAGCATAATGAGGTCAGCAGAAAAATGGCCTGGATAGGAATTTTCAGTGATGTTCCTGGGATTGTAGAATTGGGAGAATATGCGCAGAGCTCTAATTATATGGCATAAAAAAGGGGACATTTAGAGGATGCTAGATTCCATTTGGAGGGTCTACTGAAGGGGGAGAGGCTTTTTTTTTTTTTTGTCTTTTTT
>NW_020172473.1:937339-1062344 GCF_003031525.2 Neophocaena asiaeorientalis asiaeorientalis | reverse complement strand
CTCTCACTGCTGTGGCCTCTCACTGCTGTGGCCTCACCCCTTGCAGAGCACAGGCTCCGTACGCCCAGGCTCAGCGGCCATGGCCCACGGCCCCAGCCGCTCCGCGGCATGTGGGATCCTCCCGGGCCGGGGCACGAACCCGCGTCCTCCGCATCGGCAGGCGGACTCTCAACCACTGCGCCACCAGGGAAGCCCCGGGGAGAGGCTTTTAAAGGAATCATGAGAGCAGAGAATTTGGGGAGGAATAATGTGCCATGAGTCATGTGCTGTGAAACCTTTCCTCTCGCCAAGGAAATTTTCAGTAAAATGTCTATCTCTTACTAGGGTCTGGTGCGGTGTAGGGGCTTTCCAGTGGTGCGACAAAGTGCTAAGTGGTCCTTCATCGAGGATGAGACAGGACCTGTTCTCACCTGGGTTGCAAACTAGTTACTAATGTTCATGTCAACTTCAACTTCAAGCTTCTTGCCTTCTCCTAATTCCAACATTACTAAGCTTATGCTGTAGCCCATATTTATGAGAAGAGTGGCAAGTCAGTTTTTTTCCAAATGAATTTCCCCAGTATCCATATATAATCTTTTCTCTCTCCCCCTTCTTCCCTAGCCTTCTTTTCCCAATGCCTTAGGGTTTTTATCTCTAATCTTGAATGGAAGCTTCCCCATAAAATGGTACCCCCCAATATTAATTTAGGTGAAACCATGCTAGCTGCCATGCCCCAAATCTCAGTGGTTCAGTGAATCAAAGGTTTATTTCTCGCTTCTATTACATGTCCATCTTGGGTCTGTAAGGGCCTTGTCCCACAGAGTCACCCAGGAGCCCAGGCTGAAGGAAGCTCTGTTGTCTTGTAGATGGATCTGGAAAACGTGGCCTCTGAGTTTATCAACTAAAGAGGAGGAGGGTGGCATGGAAGAGGCACCAGCTCATCATTGTTTAGGCTTAGTAGTGACTGGCCACTTCTGCTCATGGCCCGTTGGCCAAAAGTAGGCACATGGGCCCAGCCTGACTGCAAGAGAGGCTGGGAAATGTAGGAGAGCCCGTGGGATATTTAGTGAGCACTTTCTCTGCTACCCCTACTAATTGGAATACTATGAGACCCAAGCTACATTATAATTCAGACAACTTATGAATATAATTTGTATATGACAGGGAATTCCTTGGTGGTCCAGTGGTTAGGACTCCGTGCTTATGGTGCAAGGGGCATGGGTTCCATCCCTAGTCGGGAAACTAAGATCCCACTAGCACAGCCAAAAAATAAGAAAATAAATAAAATAAAATAATATAAAATAATTCTCCTTTAAAAAATAATTTGTATATGACAGTTTGCTAATCTATTCTCATAGACATTTGCTGGGGTTTATTAAAAACTTTTTTTATCTGCCTTCTTTTTCTCCCCACTTTTACTAAGAAGTAATTGACACACGACACTGTGTAAGTTTAAGGTAGAAATCCTGATGGTTTGATTTACGTATATTGTGAAATGATTATCACAGCTAAGCATGGGCTTAGTTAACATCCATCATCTCATATAGATACAGTACAAAGAGAAGAAAAAAATTCTTGCGATGAATTAGGATCTACCCTCTTAACAACTTTCCTATATATCATACAGCAATGTTAATTATAGTCATCATATACATGGCATCCTTAGTACTTATTACTCTTGTAAGTTTAGACCTTTTCACCACCTTCCTTCAGTTTCCCTCCGCCCACCCTCCCCCCATCTCTGGTAACTACAAATCTGATCTTTTTTTCTGTAAGTTTGGTGTTTTTCTTTTTGTTTTAAACTAATATAAATTTGTATTTCACTTATATTTAAATAAATTTCATGTAAGTGAGATCATACAGTATTTGTCTTGTCTTTCTCTGACTTACTTCACTCAGCATCCTGTTGGTTTTAGCATTTGCTGGGTTTTCTTGCTTCTTTATCAGTTTCTTCAAACTTACTCTCTAGCTTTAGCCTACATTTATTGATATTATTATTTTTAAAATTTATATTTTATTGAAGCACGGTTGATTTACAATGTTGTGTTAATTTCTGGTGTACAGCAAAGTGATTCAGTTATATATACATACATTCTTGTTAATCTGTTCTCTATGTCTGTGAGTCTGTTTTGTAAATAAGTTCATTTGTATCATTTTTTTTTTAATCCCACATATAAGTGATGTCATATGGTATTTGTGTTTCTCTTTCTGACTTACTTCGCTTAGTATGGTAATCTCTATGTCCATCCGTTTTGCTGTAAATGGCATTATTTCATTCTTTTTTATTAGCCTACACTTTTTTAGACCTGAAATATACATACATGTTAAGGAAAAGTGATGGGGGCTATTAATGGCCTCTCCTCTCTGTCTCTCTTCAACTTGGCTATATGTTCCTTGAGGTTCTTCACAACTTCTCATGAGGAGGTACATGTGTAAATGTGGAACTTATCTGCTTCCAGGGAGGGGAACTGACTTTATATATTTCTATCCATCTGATATTTATCTTATTTAATCATTCTGTCATTCACTTATTTATGAATTCATATTTATTTGTGGACTTTTATCCGCATGAAATGAAAACAAGTCAGTGATGGTGAAAATTCTTCACTTCAGCTTTTACTGTAGGTGATCGTTTCCTCTTTCTTGGTTGTTCCTTTGGCTTGGCTATTCTGCTTTAGGAACGGTCTTACCCAGATGGTAAATTGTTAGATAGGACCAGGGCAGGTAGTGCAGGGGCTGCATGGGAGCAGAAGGGGGCCGGGCCATGTGGCCTCTGAGCCTCGCTGTGTTCCAGGTTGCAGCACTGACTGGAATCATTACTGGACTTATGAGATCCTTCTGGGAGATGCATTGCTAAAAGGGTCTCGCTGTTTATTGAGGTTGTTGTTAGTATCATCTTGGGACCCTCAGGAATTCATTTCTATCCCAGAAGATAAGAATTTCATTTAGGAAGGACCAGAGAACCTGCCATGGTCCACGGTCTGTGAGAGAAATAGGAAGGGATGTGGGGTATCCTACAGAGTGGGACAATTACATGGATCCCAGTGATTCATTTTGTTTCTTGAGGGGATTGGACAGAATTGAGCTGACCTTCACCATGATCTCCATGCAAAGATCCTTTGCCACTTTTGGAAATGTCCCTCTGCCTTTGAGAGGCAGTACACCCTCTTATGGCCCCTGCCTACATCATGTCACTAGAGAAGTCCATGGCTTGATGATATTAACCCAATGGGAAATCAGGGAGGAAAGCAAGGGGGCATTACACTAACCTTTCTCCTTCCCTTTGTTCTCTGCAAGGCCGTTTGTGTTTTGTTGAAGAAAACAGCATCTCAAAGGCCCTCCTCTGGCCTTGAAGACCATATGCACGGAAGACCAGACTAGCCTGTAGAAAAGAGCTGGTAGAAAATGGAGACTCTCACTATAACGTATCTTTTGTTCCATGGGGTTCCTGTCTGCAAATCACATGTTGGTCATTGCAGCTAGTACCAGCACCTGAAAAATAAGAAAGACTTTAAAAAAAAATAAAAAGGTAGTAGCTCTTTCTCTTCAGGTATTACGAACAGGAAAAGTTATAAAACTAATAAAATTTGAAATCTCGCCCAACTTATGCTCAATAACTAGTTTTAAAATACTTTTAGATTTAAGACCAGAGGTAATCCTACAAGCAAATACATTTTTTCCTTTCTTTTCTCTTCTCTAGGCTTTTCCTCCAAATGCCATCACTGTATTTTTTTACTGCAGCTCAGTGACGATATTCTTCACAATAATCAAATTGATCAGTTATCGCCTACACCTCATGTTTGATAAAGGAGAAGTGATTCAGCAAAGGCCCTCCAGAAAGAAGGAAAAGCCAAGTAAAGACAAAGAGGCCATCAGTGACCACATAACCAATCATAAAAATACAGGGTAACATTTCTCATTAATGCATTAGTTCATAATTTAAAGGTTTTAATTTTGATTAAAATAATTTTTCTCATGTATGAGTTGTTTGTGAAAATATGCCAGGAGAGGCAGACACAAATATGTACATTTTTCTCATATTTAAACATACACTTAGGCATAAAAATAATGCCTAAGTTGATAGGCATTTTATGATAATGCCTTACCGTTGATAATCCAGACGGTTTAACTGACTATTTAATAGGACCTTATACCATGCTCTGAAATTCATTTGCATTAGGCTTAGCGTAGCAAAATATTTCACTTCAGTATTTTTATCTCATCATCTCAATGCTTAGTGCACGCCAGAGTATTTTCAGAAAGAACATTTGTGTTTGTTAATATAAAAGTAATACATTGCATAGAACTAAAATATTACGAGTAATTCAAAAGTGAGCATTCATCACTATTCTTGGTCTTATTTCTGATAGTTCCTTAAGAGAGCATGTCTTATTTTAAAGTAATGTTTATTAGCTTTTAAAAATAAAACTTGTATACCGTGAACGCTTCCCCTTTTTTATACATATATATTTTTTTATTGAAATATAGTTGACTTATAATGTTGTGTTAGTTTCAGGTGTACAACAAAGTGATTCAGTTATGTGTGTGTGTGTGTGTGTATATATATATATATATATATATATATATATATATATATATATATATATATATATATATATATATACATACTTTTTCAGATTCTTTTCCCATATAGGTTATTACAAAATATTGAGTATAATTCCCTGTGCTATCCAGTAGGTCCCTGTTGTCTATCTCTTTTATATATAGTAGTGTGTATATGTGACTCCCAAACTCCTAATATATCCCTCCCCGTCCTTTCCCCTTTGGTAACCATAAGTTTGTTTTCTAAGTCTGTTTCTGTTTTGTATATAAGTTCATTTGTGTCATATCATAGATTCCACATATAAGTGATACCATATGGTATTTGTCTTTCTCTGTCTGACTTACTTAGTATGATAATCTCCAGGTCCATCCATGTTGCTGCAAATGGCATTCTTTCTTTCTCTTTTATGGCTGAGTAATAGTCCATTGTGTATACCATGAATTGGACAAAGTGGAATCAAGGAAAAAAAATTGTTTGAGGACTAAGGTCAAAAGAGCCATAGTTTTATTTGATAATATCACTGCCCCTGTGTTTCTCATGGTGGCTTAGCAATAATGGGCGGATTAACAACGGCAAAAAGGAAGAGGCCAGTCGAACCCTCTCCACGCCTCCCGTCCACGGCAGCTCCAGAGGACAGAGCATAAACTCTCATCATTCATCTGGGCTCCTGGTTAGTGGTCTGTTTTCTGTTTCACTCTCCTCATGCCGCTGGAGTGTTGATCATGGAAGTGTGCA
Organism: Neophocaena asiaeorientalis asiaeorientalis; assembly: GCF_003031525.2. NCBI lineage: Eukaryota > Metazoa > Chordata > Mammalia > Artiodactyla > Phocoenidae > Neophocaena > Neophocaena asiaeorientalis. The sequence goes on along the minus strand of NW_020172473.1, from coordinate 1,057,066 downwards.
ATGGTGGTGACTGCAACTTATGTGCACTGGTTGTAAATACTGGCCTCTTGGTGGCGATGACCTGAGGGGAGCACATGGACCATGAGATAAACACCCAGTCACCCGTTCCAAGCACACCCACCGGCCTTCTCTGCAGTCTGCCTGCCCTGCCGAGACTGCACCACGGCCAGAAGAACCCATAAGCTCACCTTCACTGCCCTCTCCCTGGTCCTGTCTGTCATTCATCTCAATCATCGTATTTGCAATGCTTTCCCCTGGAATCCACTCCACCACTCCACGTGAAATCCTACTTAAATCACCTTTATTCTAGATTCACTTTCTTGGGCTCTATTCACTATAGTCTGAAGTAGCCCATTAGTTTTTCTCCTTACTTTCTTAATTACCAAACTCCCTTTTCTCACAGCACCGTGGGCTTCATTGGATGTCTACACTCTAGATATTTTTGTGTCCATCTTTGCTACCCGTTTTCTAAGTGGACACTCTGTTGTGTCTTTCCCATGTGCCATTGAGAGAAACAGTGGCTGCTGACTGCCTGGAAGTGGGCAGGGAGCTGAATCATGTTGATTGATTTTTTTTTTTATATTGATTGATTTTTGTTCTTTAATTTATTTAGGAGCTGCCAGAACAGGAAACAGTGGAAGATCTCAAAGGTAGAGTGCTTGTTCTCATCATTTAATATTTTATCACAGCATTATCTTCAGTGAAGCAAAAAATAATTTTCATAGAGCAGAATGCCAGTGAATTCATTCAGAATTACAACTGTACCCAAGATTGCAGTTTTGTTTTACCTTCTTTTCTTTAGCTCTTCATTTTCATTATTTCTTATCAGAATTTGTGTATCATGTCTACGTTCAGACTGTGATATTGTATTGATTATATTTCATTGTCCTTTCTGCAGTCTGTGACTCCTTTCATACAGCTCATAATAGCAGATATAAAGTAGGATAAATTCATCATCAACACAGTATACTTTTTATTATAGTACTTACACTGAAAAATGACAGAGGAAATGACATTGCATTCTGTGTATATGCATTTCTGTCAAGTTCCAAATTTTGTTCCTGAAATTTTCTTTTAACCCTCCCACCACAAATATTTGTTTCACTTTTTTACTAAGATTTCATTTTATTGTCTTTTTTTTTTTAGTTATTTCTGAGGTACATTTTAAAGTAATAACTAGAATTATGACTTATAACATTATACCAGAACATACAAGGTTTTTAGAAATTTCATGTAATGTCTGAAACATTTATATTAACATATTTCCATACAAATAATACAAAGAAAGTTTAGTATTAGTTTTTGTTTGTTTGTTTGTACTGCAGGTTATCAGTCATCAGTTTTATACACATCAGTGTATACATGTCAATCCCAATCGCCCAATTCAGCACACCACCATCCCCACCCCACTGCGGTTTTCCCCCCTTGGTGTCCATACGTTTGTTCTCTACATCTGTGTCTCAACTTCTGCCCCGCAAACCGGCTCATCTGTACCATTTTTCTAGGTTCCAAATACATGCGTTAATATACGATATTTGTTTTTCTCTTTCTGACTTACTTCACTTCACTCTGTATGACAGTCTCTAGATCTGTCCATGTCTCTATAACTGACTCAATTTCGTTCTTTTTTATGGCTGAGTAATATTTCATTGTATATATGTACCACAACTTCTTTATCCATTCGTCTGTCGATGGGCATTTAGGCTGCTTCCATGACCTGGCTATTGTAAATAGTGCTGCAATGAACACTGGGGTGCATGTGTCTTTTTGAATTACAGTTTTCTCTGGGTATATGCCCAGTAGTGGGATTGCTGGATCATATGTCAGTTCATTTAGTTGTTTCTCTGGGGTTTTACCTTGTTCCTTCATCTGGTACATAGCCCTCTGCCTTTCATCTTGTCTATCTTTCTGTGAATGTGGTTTTTGTTCCATAGGCTGCAGGACTGTAGTTTTTCTTGCTTCTGCTGTCTGCCCTCTGGTGGATGAGGCTATCTAAGAGGCTTGATGAGAGGCTGTGGTGGTGGGTAGAGCTGACTGTTGCTGTGGTGTGCAGAGCTTAGTAAAACTTTAATCCACTTGACTGTTGATGGGTGGGGCTGGGTTCCCTCCCTGTTGGTTGTTTTGCCTGAGGCAACCCAACACTGGAGCCTACCTGGGCTCTTTGGTGGGGCTAAGGACAGACTCTGGGAGGGCTCTCGCCAAGGAGTACCTCCCAGAAGTTCTGCTGCCACTGTCCTTGTCCCCACGGTGAAACAGAGCCACCCCCCGCCTCTGCAGGAGACCCACCAGCACTAGCAGGTAGGTCTGGTTCAGTCTCCCCTGGGGTCACTGCTCCTTCCCCTCTGTCCCGATGCGCACACTACCTTGTGTGTTCCCTCCAAGAGTGGAGTCTCTATTTCCCCCAGTCCTGTTGAAGTCCTGCAATCAATTCCCACTAGGCTTTGAAGTCTGATTCTCTAGGAATTCCTCCTCCTGTTGCCGGGCCCCCAGGTTGTGAAGCCTGACGTGGGGCTCAGAACCTTCACTGCAGTGGGTGGACTTCTGTGGTATAAGTGTTCTCCAGTCTGTGAGTCACCCACCCGGCGGTTATGGGATTTGATTTTACTGTGATTGCGCCCCTCCTCCCATCTCACTGTGGCTTCTCCTTTGTCTTTGGATGTGGGGGATCTTTTTTGGTGAGTTCCAGTGCCTTCCTGTCGATGATTGTTCAGCAGTTAGTTGTGATTCTGGTGTTCTCGTAAGAGGGAGTGAGAGCACGTCCTTCTACTCCACCATCTTGGTTCCTCCTCCCATTTTATTGTCTTTTGATTGTCTTCAGAAGACTTAGAAAAGAACTTTTGGAGGCCTGAATGAACCCCTTCCTTTCTCTGCATTGAAAAACTTCTGCTGAGTTCACATTATTCTTAGCATAAAATCCAAGCTGCTTTTGCTTGTCAAGCCTTATATATTTGATTCCTTCTAGTGTATTTTTCATTTCAGTTATTGTATTGTTCATCTCTGTTTGTTTGTTCTTTAATTCTTCTAGGTGTTTGTTCTTTAATTCTTCTAGGTCTTTGTTAAACATTTCTTGCATCTTCTCGATCTTTGCCTCCATTGTTTTTCCGAGGTCCTGGATCATCTTCACTATCATTATTCTGAATTCTTTTTCTGGAAGGTTGCCTATCTGCAGTTCATTTAGTTGTTTCTCTGGGGTTTTACCTTGTTCCTTCATCTGGTACATAGCCCTCTGCCTTTCATCTTGTCTATCTTTCTGTGAATGTGGTTTTTGTTCCATAGGCTGCAGGACTGTAGTTTTTCTTGCTTCTGCTGTCTGCCCTCTGGTGGATGAGGCTATCTAAGAGGCTTGATGAGAGGCTGTGGTGGTGGGTAGAGCTGACTGTTGCTGTGGTGTGCAGAGCTTAGTAAAACTTTAATCCACTTGACTGTTGATGGGTGGGGCTGGGTTCCCTCCCTGTTGGTTGTTTTGCCTGAGGCAACCCAACACTGGAGCCTACCTGGGCTCTTTGGTGGGGCTAAGGACAGACTCTGGGAGGGCTCTCGCCAAGGAGTACCTCCCAGAAGTTCTGCTGCCACTGTCCTTGTCCCCACGGTGAAACAGAGCCACCCCCCGCCTCTGCAGGAGACCCACCAGCACTAGCAGGTAGGTCTGGTTCAGTCTCCCCTGGGGTCACTGCTCCTTCCCCTCTGTCCCGATGCGCACACTACCTTGTGTGTTCCCTCCAAGAGTGGAGTCTCTATTTCCCCCAGTCCTGTTGAAGTCCTGCAATCAATTCCCACTAGGCTTTGAAGTCTGATTCTCTAGGAATTCCTCCTCCTGTTGCCGGGCCCCCAGGTTGTGAAGCCTGACGTGGGGCTCAGAACCTTCACTGCAGTGGGTGGACTTCTGTGGTATAAGTGTTCTCCAGTCTGTGAGTCACCCACCCGGCGGTTATGGGATTTGATTTTACTGTGATTGCGCCCCTCCTCCCATCTCACTGTGGCTTCTCCTTTGTCTTTGGATGTGGGGGATCTTTTTTGGTGAGTTCCAGTGCCTTCCTGTCGATGATTGTTCAGCAGTTAGTTGTGATTCTGGTGTTCTCGTAAGAGGGAGTGAGAGCACGTCCTTCTACTCCACCATCTTGGTTCCTCCTCCCATTTTATTGTCTTTTGATTGTCTTCAGAAGACTTAGAAAAGAACTTTTGGAGGCCTGAATGAACCCCTTCCTTTCTCTGCATTGAAAAACTTCTGCTGAGTTCACATTATTCTTAGCATAAAATCCAAGCTGCTTTTGCTTGTCAAGCCTTATATATCAATATTTTGGACCCTCCCTGCCTTGGTTTAGAAGGATTAAGTAACTTGCCCAATAAAACGTAGCTAGTGAATAGCAGAGCCAGGACCTTTCTGATTGCAAATATGTTGTTTAAATCATACTAGTCTGCCTCCCAAGCCCACAAAAGAGGGAAAGCTACAAGCCTGAATTATTTTTTAAATATAGAGATTTCAAGAACAATTTCACAGCAGAGGTACTATTTTTAGACTAAGCATCTAATCACATTTGTTGCTGGTATTGTTTTTAGTTTGTTATTATTCGGTCTTGCTCCATGACATTATTCATCCATTCTGGATGTGAATCAAGTTGCTGTTGTTGTTGATTTCAGGTGTCATTGTGTCAGATGACCAACCCGTAGCACCAGTGTCATCTACAGCACCCGGGATGAAAACGGAAAGCTTACCTGCTTCTAAAGGGCACGTGCCGGAAACCATGACCACGTCAGCAATACCAGTGAAACCAGTCGTGGCAGAAACTTGCATCAGTGATAAAGGGAAGGAAAAAGGGGACCAGGGGCAGCCCCCCTTCTGCCACAGATCCGAGGGTGGCTTGGTGGACAAAGAAGCTGTGAAGAAGGTGCCCTACCTGTCTTTGTCTCAATACGACTTACTGGAGACAGATGTTTCTTTCCAGCCTTGGGGGAGTGAGAATTCCATCCCGATTCCAGAACCTGGGAATTTTGCCTCCATCAGGGAACAGTTGCAAAGCAAGTCGCCTCAGGACAGCCTGAGCAGTAGCTGCCCTCAGTGTAACACCGTCATCGCCAAACCTGGGCGGGAGCAGGTTTCCCAGCAGGTGGACCCACCCTTGAACCAGGAGGTGGATGACTCAGATAATGAGGTCGCTGTCACTCTCATAGATACTTCTCAACCTGGAGACCTGCTGAGTCTGCACGAGCCCATTAAGATTGTCATCACCATGAGTAGTACCCCCAACTCCATGACAGACTTGGAAAGTTCTCTTCACCTGAAGGTGGTTGGTACTGAGGCAACCGGATTCACGTGTGACGCCGAGCCAGTTCCCCCAGGGGCCGCTGGTCCTGAGAAACAGATGAGAATTCCCATCATCACCCTTGAGCTGTCTGAGGGTGGAGGAGGTGTGGTGTGTCCCGAAGGCAATGGAAGTGACAGGACGCCGGAGAGATTGATGGTGGAGGCGTCTTCCAATCCATGTTCTGGCTACGAATCTGGGGACGGGGGCGATGCCACACAGGACCACAGTCCTTCCCCAGGAGACCCCTGTCCAACCCCATCACCCACGCCTGATGTGGTCTCCAAGTCTGAGGGGGGCATGGAAGTCCAGGCTAACCTTGACCCATCATCTTGTAGAACCAGCCAGGAAAAGAGACACTCCCAAGTCCTCAGTGTAGACAGCGGGACAGACGTCTTCTTGAGCAAAAGTTCCGCAGAAGTTATTAACGATAAAGAACAAACAATGCCAACTTCCAAATCTGACCTGGAGGCCAAGGAAGGACAGATACCAAATGAATCCAACTTCCTGGAATTTGTCTCCCTGTTAGAATCAATGAATACTTCCAAGGTGGTGGTATCCAACCAAAAGAATGAGCCGGCAGAGCAGAGCAAAGACAGCGGGCTTCCTGGAGGTGCGGGCTTCTGTGATTTGATTTTGCAAACAGCGGGATAAGTGTTGTGTAATTGTTGGGTGCTTGGTGTCGTCACTGATATTTGCTGAGTGTATCAAAACTAAGCTGTGTGATGAGCATGGATTAAACCTGGCTTATTCCACCAGCAAATTTAAGGCATAGTAATGAAGATTTGGCTTCCCTAGGCAAGAACGTTTACTTCTAAGGAAATGAGCAGTTATATTTTACCATGGTGACAAGACCCCTGAAGGTAGCTCTTCCTTAATAGAATAGATGCAGAACTCTCCTGGCGGTCCAGTGGTTGAGACTTCACCTCCCAATGCAGGGGGTGCACGTTCGATCCCTGGTTGGGGAGCTAAGACCCCACGTGACTCGTGGCCAAAAAAACCAAAACATAAAACAGAAGCAATATTGTAACAAATTCAATGAGACTTTTAAAAAAATAAATTAAAAAGTACAGGTATGAAAAAAATAGAATAGATGCATTCTGGGAAAGCTGATTGTAAAGCAAGTTTCTGTGAAAGGAATCCACTTTTCTGTTGAATTCCATTATATAATCCTCTGTGCTGAATTCTCTAATTACCCCACGTTGTAAACATAATTATAACAAACACACAGCTCTTAATTTACGCCGGCACCATCCTAAGGACTTTAGATGTTAACACGGGTGACCATCCGTGGTGGTTTGTCCAAAAAGGCCCTCATTAACATGTGTTTTGCCAACATAATTATTAATAACGCTGCCTTTCACTCTCAAAAGGGTTCCCAGTTTGAGCAATATATTATACAGTTAGCCTCACTTTCACTCATTTAGTCTTCATGTAACCTTGTGTTATGGGTCCTGTTATCATTCCTTTTTTGCAGCTGGTTTTCACTACCTTTCCCAAGTTAGCCTAGTAAGTCTACAACTCAGCTTTGATTCCAGGCAGTCTGGCTACAGAGTCAACACTCATAAATAATAAACTGTATTTCCTGTATGAATAGAAGATTCATTCTCTTAATATGTCTGGGCTCAGTTTCCTCCCTGGCAAAGGATGTTATTGGACTAGAGTTGTTATTTTGTGTGTGTGTGTGTGTGGCCACTCCATATGGGTTGTGGAATCTTAGTTCACTGACCAGGGATTGAACCTGGGGCCAAGGCAGTGAAAGCGCTCAGTCCTAACCACTGGACCGCCAGGGAAGTCCCATGGACTAGAGTTTTTACAAAGTCTTTTAACTTTATTTATTTATTTTTAATTAATTAATTTTATTTTTGGCTGCGTTGGGTCTTCGTTGCTGCATGCGGGCTTTCTCTAGTTGCGGCGAGCGGGGACTACTCTTCATTACAGCGCACAGGCTTCTCACTGCGGTGGCTTCTCTTGTTGCGGAGCACGGGCTCTAGGCGCGTGGGCTTCAGTAGTTGTGGTACTTGGGCTCACTAGTTGTGGCGCGCAGGCTTAGTTGTTCCACGGCATGTGGGATCTTCCTGGACCAGGGCTCGAACCCGTGTCCCCTGCATCGGCAGGCGGATTCTTAACCACTACGCCACCAGGGAAGTCCCAAAGTCTCTTAACTTTAAATGTCCATACTTCTTTGATTTTTGAGTACATCATTTCTGCCTAGATCTCTGAGAGCGTATCTATATGGTAGGATTGCTTACAGGAAGTTGTGGTTCACGTGGCAGTAGCATATCTTCGTGCTATGATTGTCCCTTTGCTGCCACCTGTTCTCTGCTCTTTGGGCCAGTCAGGGGGACCCTTTGGCTCTATGCAGGCAGCTCCCAGCAATTTGCTCTTTTTTCTTTTGTCTTTCTGGTGCTCTGCCAAAAGGCTTGCCCTGCTTGTGGGTCAGTCCAATCTTGCCTAAAAATTCATTAAGTCTGAATATTTAAGTTATGTAAAGTGAATGCGTTCTCCGTGTTACTATGTCTGTGTATCCAAGATTTTGCGTATGGAGTAACAAGAACAGGAAAGATTCAGCTAAACTTTATAACAGACACATGTAGTACAAGAAAGCATTGGTTACTTGGAGATACTAGACACTTTCTGATACAAGATTTGGATTCTCACCATCTAATATAAAGATTCACGCATCTTGACCAGCACTATCTAATAGAGCTTTCTGCAGTGGTGGAATTATCCCGTATCTGCCATCCAGGACAGCAGGCACTGGCCACGTGTAGCTATTAAATACTTGAAATGGGGATTGTACAGCTGAGAAATGGAATTTTTAATTTTATTGAATTTTATTTCATTTAAGTAGCCACATGTGGCTACTGGCTACTGTATTAGGTAATGCTGATCTGGGTGATGTGTTTCTTTCTGGGAAGCTGTGTGTGGGGAGGACAGAGCTCTGGGTTTGGAACTTGACAGCCCAGGGCCAAATTTTGGTTTTGCCGTCCAGCGGGGTGAGCTTGGACAACTCACCATATCCATCTGAGTCACAGTAGCTTCAGTAAAGCAGGAATAATAATATGTTACAGATTTACTGTGATGATTCAAGTAAGAAAATATGTGAAAAGTCTTGCTACTTGATCCATTTCAGCCTTCTATTCTGAGTTTCCCCTCAGGCTATATGTGAGGTTTATTTGGTCTGTCTACTTAAGTTTCTGCTCTTAAACTTTTCAGCCAGCCACGTTCAATCAGAACAGGGTTGAGTTGGAAACCTAGGGGGTGTGCAAAGAGATGTGGATGCTATGAGGTTTTCTATGGAAAGGAACAGGCTTGGTTGTCGGGAACTTGCAGGTGCAACAGGGAGGGAGGAGTTGGACTGGATCATATACCTATTCCAGGCAGGGACAGAGTTTTTTTTTTCATTTAATTTTTTAAAATTACCAAACATTTGCTCTTCTTATTGTCCTGGGAATTACTCTCCTGCTTCCTATTTTTTTTTTATTGAAATATAGTTGATTTACAATATTATATTTATTTCCGGTATCTAACAGTGATTTACAATTTTTAAAGATTGTACTTCATTTAAAGTTATTATAAAATGTTGGCTATATTCCCTGTGCTTTACAATATATCCTTGTAGCTTATTTATTTTAAACATAGTAGTTTGTACCTCTTAACCCCCTACCCTCCCCCCTTCCCTCTCCCCACTGGTAACCGCTAGTTTGTTCTCTATATCTGTGAGTCTGTTTCTGTTTTGTTATATTCACTAGTTTTATTTTTTAGATTCCACATATATGTGATAACATACAGTATTTGTCTTTCTCTGTCTGATTTATTTCGCTAAGCATAATAACTACAAGTCCATCCATTTTGTTGCAAATGGCAAAAGTTCATTCCTTTTTATGGCTGAGTAGTATTCCATTGTAAATAGCTATACCACATCTTCTTTATCCATTCACCTGTTGATGGACACTCAGGTTGCTTACATATCTTGACTATTGTGGACACTGATGCTGTGAATACCTTTTCAAATTAGTGTTTTCGTTTTCTTCAGGTATATACCCAGGAGTGGGATTGCTGGATCATATGGTGGTTCTATTTTCAGTTTTTCTGAGGAATTTCCATACTGTTCTCCATAGTGGCTGTACCAGTTTATATTCCCACCAACAATTACTAGGGTTCCCTTTTCTCCATATCCTCAACAACATGTATTATCTGTAGACTTTTTGATGATAGCCATTATGACAGGTGTGAGGTAACGTCTCATTGTGGTTTTGATTTGCATTTCTCTGATGATTAGCGGTGTTGAGCGTCTTTTCATGTGCCTGTTGGCCATCTTTATGTCTTCTTTAGAAAAATGTCTATTCATGTCTTCTGCCCATGTTTTGAGTTGGGTTGATTTGTTTTCTTGATATTGATTTGTATGAACTCTTTATATATTTTGGATATTAACTCCTTATTGGTCATATTGTTTGCAAATATTTTCTCCCAATCATTAGGTTGTCTGTTTGTTTTGACAATGGTTTCTTTTGCTGTACAAAAGCTTTTAAGTTTAATTAGTTCCATTTGTTTGTTTTTGCTTTTGTTTCCTTTGCCTTAGGAAACAGATGCAAACAATAATACTATGATTGATGTCAAAGTGTTCTGCCTATGTTTTCTTCTGGGAGTATTTTGTTTTTTGATCTTACATTTAGGTCTTTCCATTTTGAGCTTATTTTTGCATATGGTGTGAAGAAATGTTCTAATCTTTTTCTTTCACATGTGGTTGTCCAGGTATCTCTTTGGTACTCTTTTTTTTTTTTTTTAAATAAATTTATTTATTTATTTTTGGCTACATTGGGTCTTTGTTGCTGTGTGCGGGCTTTCTCTAGTTACGGTGAGCGGGGGCTACTCTTGGCTTTGGTGCGCGGGCTTCTCATTGCAGTGGCTTCTCTTGTTGCGGAGCACGGGCTCTAGGCGCATGGGCTCAGTAGTTGTGGCACGTGGGCTCAGTTGTTGCGCACGGGCTTAGTTGCTCCGCGGCATGTGGGATCTTCCTGGGCCAGGGCTCGAACCTGTGTCCCCTGTGTTGGCAGGTGGATTCTTAACCATAGAGGAAGCCCTCTATGGTGCTCTTATTTCCAACCCAGGTCATCTCCACAAAGGCCTTTAAATTATCTTTAGGTCTTGGGGAAATTCTAGAATTTGAGGTTATGGAAAACCACACCCTTTATCAACAGTCTTTAAAGCCATGTTTTTGTTTTCTTTTGATACAGCTTTATTTTACTTTGTGGAAATGAACAAAGACTGCTCAAATGAGAAGAAGTAAGGCTATCATTCAGAGCTTGCTACAGCGAGAGTCAGCCACCAGCATTTTGGCAGCGACTCCAAGGCAGGCAGAGGAGTGGGAAAGCTTTGTAGTGGAAGAAAGGAAGGCTTTGGGTGTGATTGCAGGCTGTTGGCCTGGAGAAGCTGGAGGTGGGGTAATTAGAGCACCCTATGTGATTGGTTAGGGGAGCGTATTTGGCTCCTTCTGATTGGTTGGATTTCTCTGGCTGGAAGCAGAGGCAAAAATTAGGGAAGCTCTGTTATTATTCAAGTCCTGGCCATTTGGGACTGATTGTTATAGGCGTTATTATTTGGCTTTCTGAGCTATTTGCTAGAAATAGTGGTCTGATTTCCTGCAAGTCTGACTTGTATAGTGTATTGGTTTCTTGGCTGGTTACTGTAGATTATGGGTTGGTTTTCTGGGCTGGTTGCTGTAGATTGTAGGTCAGAGTTCTGTATTTATATATATTGTCTGGCTGTTATCCTTTTGTATATTCAGTTTCTTCTAGACTTTCTAAGAAGGTAATCACGATGCACGTGAAGATGGTTACTGAAGAATTATCTGGAGTATAGACAAATCGAAAGACCCTAAATTTATAACAGTAGGGGTCTAGTTTAATACATTATACTTTTAAATGTAGTATATACTTCAATTTTTGGTTAATGTAGAAGAATATCTCATGTAATTAAATATTTATAATACTTTAAGATAAATAGAACAGCTATAAAACAACATTTGTTTTCTAACTGTCCTATTTAGTTTAGTAAATTATATTAACGTAATATTATATAACTTCCATTTTTAGATGATGTAGATGATGTAGGAGAATGTCTAATGTCATTAAATATTTACAATACTTTAAGTCAAATAGAACTGTTATAAATCAACATCTGGATTATGACTTAAGTTTTGAAAAAAAAAAATGATGCCTAGAAAAAAATACTGGTGTGATATGTATCATATTGGCTCCTGTAACAGCATGGTGGGGTTAAGAGTAATTTAAGATTTTTTTCCTTTTCTCTAGTTTTAAATTACATGGCATTCATGTGTATTATTTTTAGAAACAGAGAATTCCTATCAACGTGTATTTTTAAAGGGGGGAAGAAGAAGAAAATAACCCATAGGTTGACATACGTAATGTGCCCATTTAAGGGGAGGAGAGACTAAGGTATTAAAAGCGAAGCGAATGGATGGGTCCACATACATGTAGTGTCAGAAGGTAGAGCTGTCTAAACATGCCTCCCTGCAGTTTTTACGTGACGTGATCACTGGCTAAAGCTGTTTGTTATGATAGCACTTTCTCACAAATGTGTTTCTTGAAAACTGTGAAAACTTCTATCCTGACAAGCTGTCAAATTGAAAGGCAAACATTTTTGTACCAAAGAAATTCTAATCGTTTCACAGATGCACTGGGAATATTTATCTTCAGGACTCACTTGGAAGCCAGCAGTGTTTCTCTAAGTACTTCAAGTCCAAGGATGAAAATCTTCGTTGTATACATGATGATGTGATTTAGACCCCACTTCACCTTTTGAGACAGATCTTGGTGGGCTTTCTGAATGGCATGTCTTGAAAGAGCCTGTAGGTTCAGACCACTCAATCGTGTTCTTCTCTCAGGCAAAAATTTATGCAGGAGAAGATAGCTATTGGTATCTTTGGCCATGGGAATACAGAGGACATTGTGACCTTAAAAGTGGCCATTGGGTGTGTCTTTAGATAAGGACGGCTGACCCTCAGGGGTCATTCCACTTTGCATAATGGTGTAAACTAAGACCCTTGTTCTGGTCCATTATTTAAAGAGGATTCTAAAAATTCAAAAACCCGATATATACCTATTGATCTTGGAATTCTAATTCATCTTAAAATATTCTCAGGGTAAGGCATAGGCATAGTATCTCATTGAGTCCTCCATAGTGCCAAGGTGTGGTTCAAAGTCAGCTCTACTTAATGAGCACCTACTTTATGAAGAGGCCAATTCTACCTTCAGCTTGAAAATTTAGATTTTGAGAATGAGTGAGAAGGAAAGACTGATAAGGTTTTAAAATGCAAAATGAGACTTTACTCCAAAATCACCAGGGTATTTTTGCCATTATTTTCATCGATGCTGTTCATGTATGAGTTATGAACCTTTCAGGACTAAGTTAGCCAAAAGGGTGATTTTCAACTGGGTAAGCCAGTGGTCACTGGAGTGTTACAAGGGAGTCCTGGAATCCATATGTAAAGTGATGGTATTTGTAGATGTCTAAATAACATGTCTCTGACACATACACACTTCTGTTTTTCAAAAATATTTAGGTACTTCCATAATTAGTAAAATGAAAATTTATTTAAATAAAATGTATTTAATTTATTTTAAATGTATTTATTCTGAATTCATAGGGGCTATTTCGATTTTCTATCTATTCTTGCTTCGGTTTTGGTAACTTGTTTCCGAGTATTTTCACCTTAATTTCTTATTTAATATTATGTTAACACATAAAGCAATGTTTTTCAGATAACCGTTCCCAGGAGAAAAAGGAGGAAATCCTAGAGAGTGAGAAACCCAGCGGACCCAACGCCAAGCAAGGAAAACCGGACGTGCAAAGTCAAGAGCACACCAGCACCAGCCCCGGGCTCACTGAGCCTGCCAAGATCCCGACCCTGTAAGGATAACTTACGTCTATAGCTTCATGCTGGTGCAGCCTCATTTACTGGCTGCTGCTTTTAATGCTTTCTTAAGGGTAAGGAGGCATTCCACATGGCTTTTGAAATTTTTATGTATGTTAAGTTTCCAGGGCAATAGACAAAGGCAGATAATCTACAGGGTAACTTCCCAGCAAGATAGTTCTGTGCTGCAAGTCATCAGTGGACCTGAAACATCTGTGCAAGATGAGATGTCTGTGGATGCGATGCATGTCTTTATTGACGAACATGGTAAGTCTTTAGAGCTCTTCACTCATGATGTAGAAGGGGGAAGGCTGGCAGCTTTCTCAAGGTCCCATGTGGTCTCTTAGCCTGAGGACAGGTTTCCCCTCTATCTGAAAGTAGAGTGGTCCTACGAGATCTTTCCTAAACGGAAATGGTATAAAGCAAAGAGGCAGTTACCTAAGGATGCAAAAAAATACATCAATATAAGACACAGGTGGTCCTAATTCAAAGCTGTGGCAGCTTGATGCTGAGATACTGGGTATAGTTCCTGGGGAGGGAGCTTGGTGATGCTACTCTCATTGCTTGGGGTGTGCGCTGGCTGTATAACTCACTGCAAAACGAACGCTGAATGCTCTTTTCACTTTTAGCCTTTTAGAAGCAGAAAAAATTTTCGGATTTCTTTCAGTTAGCAAAAACATGTACTAAGGGAGGTCTTTCGTAAAAAAATGAGGTGGCGTAAAGCGAACTTACAAAAAGCGGGGGATACCTGTACTAGACTGGAAGAGGAAGGCTTAGTTCTGCTTGCTCACACGTAGTGTTCTTAGAACAGAGTGTGCGCCCTCCTGCCTCAGGGCCTTTGCACATACCGTGTCCCTGTGCCCACACTGCGCCATTTATCCTTGGGATCTCAGTTCTAAAGAAAGTTCTTCAGGAAAACCTTTCCTGGATTTCCCAGGTTTAATCAGGTTCCTCTGCTCTTTTGCTTTCCTAACACCCTATCCTTTTCCTTCTTTGAGACTGTTACAGCTTCTAATTGTTTATTGACTTATAATAATTTGATTAGTGACATTTTCTCCCTCACAGCTGTAAACTTTGGGAAGGTAATGCCCAGCACCTAAGAAATATTCATTGGATATATGTTGAAAATCTGACCCTGATATATTTTTAATACCTTGTTATAAAAAAGATTTTAAAAAGTAATAGAAAGGAAGGACGGAAGGAAGAAAGAACAAGAAAGAAAGAAAGAGAAAGAAGGAAAGGAAGGAAGAACCATTAAAAGGCAAATTCAAGGTTCCTTAGATAAGGGATATAGGTCTTAGTTTTTGTAGGTCGGGTCTTGGGTTGAGTCCCTTATAGATCAATGTAAACTTATTATTCTACTCTCACAAGGATCCTGGTTTGTATAATAAATGATATATTACCCTCTCTATATGGATCAGCGGTTTATAGTTTGAAGTGCTTCTGCATCTGCAGAAATACAAAGAGACTTTTACATCATGAAGAACGACAGTAGCCCTTCTGTCAAAGCCTCCAGAGGGGCCGTGGTTGTCACTGTGAATGTTTCTTTTGGGGTACAACCTTGAAGTTGAGGCCCAGCACTGCAGCCTACATTGCAGCTGCCCGTAACAGACAAGGTTAATTATGCTTCCCTGTCACCTGAAGAAAGTACGCCCAAAACCTCTTCTGGGGAGCGACAGTTTACATTTACAAAGTGAACTGCTTTTCACACCTCAGTACCCTGAACCACTGTCGCAGGCTAATTGAACTCCGCAGATTAATTCCATCTCTTGCTTTTCCTCATTACCAGGCTGACATACCAGTCAGCAGCTCATCGGCAAATTCAGAGGTTGGGATGGCCCCTCGTGGCCCACCGATCAAAACCACACACTAAGTAAGCCTCTTCTGCACGTGATACAAACAAAACAAAACCAAACCCAGTTACGGCATACACAGATCATCCTGACACATGAAGAGAATATACGAAAGAAACGCATTGAAAAGAATACGCAGAAGGGGATTAGAAATGGTACAGATTAATCGATGAAAAGCAATTAAGTAATAAGTAACTGAGTCATGTGATATCACATATGTGGAATCTTAAAAAAGGGCACAAATGAACAGAAACAAACTCGCAGACATAGAAAACAAACTTACGGTTACTGAAGTGGAAAAGCGGGGAGGGATAAATTGGGAGTCTGGGATTAACAAATACACACTATTATACATAAAATAGATAGACAACAAGGACCTGTTGTATAGCACAGGGAACTATATTCAATATCTTGTAATCAGCTATAATGGAAAAGAATCTGAAAAAGAATGTATATGTAGATATAACTGGTTCACTTTGCTGTACACCTGAAACTAAGACAACACTGTGAATCAACTATACTTCAATGAAAAGTAAGTAACTGAGGCAAACTTGTCTAAGCACATTATCCGAGAGGTACGTCACGATTTTCTTAGCTAAGTTACACATTCTATGGAGAAATACAAAGAATGGACCTAGACTACCAACAATTATCATTAAAATAGTCCAAAATGAGTTCTCTCTAACTTGGAAAAAGTATACGCGGAAATGATCATATACAGATAACTGTGTAATCTTCTTTGCCGAAATTTTGCAGGGGAAATTAAATCCTGTTACTTAAAGTCTGGAAATCAGAAAGAAGGCCCTTTCCAGCATCAGCCATCAAATTATGAGGGCTTCTCTCACGCTGGGTAAGTGGGGCTTGTTTTCAGGTTGGGGAAGGTGTCGCGTTGCTGCCCCCAGTAACTTACATGCAACTGACTCTGAGTGTAAATGAAGTGAAGATCCTGGTGTAGAATGAAGGTGATAATCCGTCTGTAGGCGGCAAAGCATGTGGGTTTCACGTGAAAGAAAAAGAAAATCAGATATCGTAGAATAATTGAAAATAAACAGAACCACTTTCATGGTAGCCACTTCCAAAAATGAATATAACACGTAGGCATAAATAGAGGGGAGCCCTGTGCAAACAGTTATGGGAAAGGTGGTGATGCAGCTCAAGAACGCGTTATTAAATTCGTCTCAAGGGACGGACTAGAGATGTGGTTAGTTCTCATCCGCGCCGACAAGCTCTTTTGTAGATAGATGATCTAAACATCCTTTCTCTTCTCCTTTAGCGTGTGTTGAGTAACTTTCTTGATCACGTTAATTAAGTTGATATTGAATTCGCTTGCGTATCCAGAACGTACGTGGATTAATGGTGGCGTTGGGCAAGCTGTAAATCTTATCATTGGTGGACTGAATTCATCCTTCGTCCTGGACTTCAAGATTCTTTGAGGATAACCCACAGGGCCGTGCCTCAGTGGCTTGCTCTGAGTAAGGGAGGAGACTTTTCGCGTACATTTCTCTAGAGGTGTACGCCTATTTGAGGATGTATGGAAGACTTGTGTCATGTCACGGGGATGCCTTAGGCTTCACGCCTGGAGAGGGTCAAGGGAGTTACAGGAACCCTACTTCCAGATTCTGGGGCGCAGTGTTCCTTCCTAAGGTCAAAGTTTCCTTAGCAGGTATGCCTGTTCCAGTGTGCCTAGAACAAAGTCTGTTCTTGCCCCTGCAATCTGGCCTCCAGGTGGGATTCTGGCATGTGGCAACCTTTTAGGGTGTCCTCTGGTCACCCCTGCTGCTTCTCACCTTCTCAGGAATGCTGGTGTCAGCCGTCATGGTAGATCTGATGGGTGCGCTAGGTGATAGCTCTCCTGGCCTCACCACCCAACCTGGGCGCCGACCCTGAAGCAGCCTGCTCGGGTCCAGAGTCAGTCCTCGGGGGAGACAGGCACCGCCTCCATCACCCACATGCCTTCCACTCTTCCTCTGTCTCCCTCAGGTACCCAAGTTCCAATCAAAACAGACACAACAAAATTCTCCTTCTCCACCCAGAAAGCATGCAAAGCACTCATGCCAACGGAGACCCAAGAGGAGAGAGCAGGCTGCCACCCCCATCTTAGTTCCAGCCTCTGAGACATTTTGTTACAGTGGTTTGATGGGTTGAGTCATCTAAGGTGGCAGCTTTCTTCAGACAAAATAATTACATGAGAGCACAGCTTGAAAAGCTGTCCTGTTATTCTACAATCCTCGGTTGAAGGCTGTTGTGTTTTTAAACTAAATTTGGAACAAAAACACGCCTCCTATTTTATCCCCAAATAAATTTACATGGCTTTTTCATGTTTATTTTCCCAGATAAATGGACTACACTTTTCCCCGAGGAAAATACTTGAACTGCTTTTGCCGGTAATGCCAGTTAGAATAAGACCACATATCCAGAGTCTTAAAAAACGAATAATACACAGTGTGCAGATAAGAATGAAAGAGAGTGCCTGTAGGGTTTTCAGTAAGTCCCGCTTCCTTAGACCGTGCCTCACGAAGAGACACCATTAACTCGCTTTCTCCCCTTAATTTCTCTCTCTTTATTAGTTTTCCTCCAACCCTTGCTTTCTTTTGTTTCCTCTGCATTTCTTTCCCACGTTAGAGCTCTTTTTTGTTTAACTTGCCCTCCATTTCGAGACCCGCCTGGGCTTGGCTTTGCCGCGGTGCATGTACTCTGGTGAAAGAGCTGTTGCCCAGGGTAGGTTTGGGCACTGCTGGACGACACCGAATGTGTTTGTGCTGAGTTTTCCTGTCAAGCCCTGTGGCTTAGAGGAGTCCCAGAATGCCATTATGTCCCTAGATCTGCCTCTTCATGTACATAGAACAGTTAGACCCTTTCTGTTACACATGAGAGAAATCCAAGTCCAACAGCCTTCACCGAAATGGGAATTTGGAGGCCAGGTAACGGAGACGTCTTGGGTAGATGTCTTCAAGGGTGTGGTTTCTCTTTCTCCGTCACCCCTCCCGTTGCTCTGTTTTGGCATCACTCTCAAACAGTTCACCCTGACAGTCAAAAGATGTCTGCAGCAGCCCCACTTACGTCTTCTCTCACTCATGTCCACTGGGGATGAGATGCTTCTTTCCCATAAACCCCAATTTAAGTCTCACTTTGTATCTCCTTCGTTCTGACTGGGCCACCTGGAGCCCTGAGCCCGATTACCAAGGCAAGTACTTGGCTGGCGTCTGTGTTCATACACAGAGCTGGACAGGTTCCCTCTGAGAATGTATGGGGGCAGCTCTTCAGTGGGAAATTTGGAGTTGGGTGGATGGATGCCGGGCGACAAAAATCGGCAGATGACACCTGGGGCTCTCCTTCTGGTTAAACGGCAATTGAATTAATGACTGTGCTTCTTTAAAGAGAATAACGATCAAATTTTATAAAAGCAGCTTTCTTTTATAAATGTCCCTGTCTATCTCTTACATTTCTTGTATGTGAACGTTCCGATGGACAGGGTCGTGGCCCACCAGCACCACATGCTAAGTTCTAAGTGCTCGACTCCCTGTTCTTTCCCCAAGGAAGTTTTACAGGGCATTGGTGTTAAGAGTTCTAGGAAAGAAATGGCCCATAGCCACGCACATCTCTTTCTTGTGCCTAAAGATAAAAAAATAATATACACGTCTGCTATTATATGTGTAGACTATTACTTGAGAATATACATGTCCTCTGTACTATTACTCTTTGAAATAAGTTAGTCCTTTAGAGGGGACTTTGTTCTGGAGTACCGTGGCCTTTCAGTGGCCCGTTTGGTCATAGGAGATGTATGGTGCTTCCCGTTTGATGCTCGAGCACAAAACTCGAGTCACTTCACTTAGCAAAATTATAGCGTTGAAGCTGTTCCCAGGGCGGTTCTGGAAAAGCACTTACGGGGGCGCCATCTGTTTAATTCATGCTCAGAAAAAATGGCTCAGTCCTCTGTAGAGTCAGATGATCTTCTGGATTTCAGCTGCTGTCTGACAGGCTTATGGTAGATATTCCAACAGCCTCACACTCCTCCAGACTCAGAGATGTTGAAAGCCATGCCACCCATGCACGGGAGGCTAATTTCTTTGGATTTGCAGTAAGGCTTGGCTTCCATGGGAGCGCGTGTTGTAGTGACGGTTTGGGTATTTTCGAATTGGTTGTATGAAAGAAAACTTGTGCTAAAATAGGATGACAGCAAGCGAGCTGGTTGAATTTGAATATATTAATCCCTGCATTAACATACCTGTGTGCGTGTGTCATCTGTTACTTTTTTTTTTTTAATTTTTAATTTAATTTTATTTTTGGCTGCGTTAGGTCTTTGTTGCCACGTGCAGGCTTTCTCTAGTTGCGGTGAGCGGGGGCTACTTTTTGTTGCAGTGCACGGGCTCCTTATTGCAGTGGCTTCTCTTGTTGTGGAGCACGGGCTCTAGGCACGCAGGCTTCAGTAGTTGTGGCTCGTGGGCTCAGTAGTTGTGGCTCACGGGCTCTAGAGCGCAGGCTCAGTAGTTGTGGCGCAGGGGCTTAGTTGCTCCACGGCATGTGGGATCTTCCCGGACCAGGGCTCAAACCTGTGTCCCCTGCATTGGCAGGCGGATTCTTAACCACTGAGCCACCAGGGAAGCCCCATCTGTTTCTTTAATGCTAGAGGTAAAGACACATCAGAGCAGCACACAGCTGATCAAGTGCAATGACAGCGGGTCAGGAATTTGTAACTTGGAAGGGCCAGGGCACTCAACACCTTACACCTGCGTTCCAGTGTGCCTTTCTGTGGGAAGCAACGTCCTGGCAGTTCCTGGCCCTGAAGGAAGTGTTTTCCTGTCACAGTTATGGTGGCAGCAGCCATCGTTACTAAAGATGTATCTTGCTCTAAGCACTGTGCTAAGTATTAAATTATCCCATTTCATCCGCCCGACACAACAGAGGTAGGTGATATTCACTCCATTTGACAGAAAAGGAAACTAAGACTGATGAAGAAACAGGCCCAACGTCAGTACCTAAGTAAGTGAACAGGGGACACTTAAATCCCACCCCCTGCACTGTCCCCCCAGCAGGGGCTGCAGCCTCAGTTCCCTGGCGCTCAGTCAGGTGAAGTGGGCCCAGGGTTGAATGCTAGGGGTGTTGGGTGCTGAGTCCTTTGGAGGGTATTTGTCCTGCCCTCAGAGGGCTGCTTCTTCTTATCTTCAGGGTGCTTATGCCAGCTTGGGAGGCCTGGGTGAGCAGATTTTCCAGGTCTTTCCACAAGGAGCTAGAAATGCCCATGTATCTGTAAAAATCTATTTTGTTTAATGTTGTCGATTTTAATTTCTTTTGAAATGCCACAGGCCACAGATGGCGTGTTTGTGGCTGGCCGCGGCCTGTGGGCTCCCTAAGCCCGGGCCCTCACCTGGTACTCTGAGACCAGGGTGGAGCAGCCCCCTTGCTAACACATGTGATCTCGGGGTGCCCTTATGCGGCCCCCCACTCCTCCAGGCCCCCTTCGCAGCCCCTGCCTCACCTCTCCTCCCCCTGCGGCCCGTGGAACCGACCTTCAGCCCTTCCTCTTCCTGGTGTGTGCCCTTCTTTGCCTAGAACGCCCTTCTCCACTCACATCTACCTTCTGGAGTTCTCTTCCTTCAAAGCACACATTACCATCTGCCTCTTTTATCCATCTTTCCCTTGTCCCTACCCTGGCAATAAATCCATCCCTCCATGCTGTCATCAGAGGAGTGCTTACCACATTCTCCCAGATGCAGGACTCTCCCAGCTCTTCTTCCAGACTGTTCTTTTCTAAAGAAAAGTGACCATGGCTAGAGGGCCTTGATAGCCCTCACTTAGCTCTCTGTAGGTAGGTGTTCAGTGAATAGTGCACTGAATCAAGTTAATCGTTGGAGATGACAAAGGCGGTCCGATCCGAGTTCTGGACAGCAGACGTGAGCCGGGCATTTAGGGATGGCAGGTAAGAGGCGGACAGGAGGGGCAGAGGCGGTCCGTGACGGCACTCACGCTTTGTTCTACTTGCCGCAGGAGTAATAGGACCTCTTTGCAGAGAGAAACAACCCAGTGAAGGTGGGATTATCAAAAGGACATCCACAGATAACGCTCTCACCTTGAGGCTGTTGGAGGGGAAGAGCCAGAAGCAATAGCAGTTTGCCTGCTCTACATATTTGAATACAGAATGTTATCTTCTCCTTTTAAAAATGGGAAGAAACCCCCTGCAAAATGACTTTTATAACCCCTCACTGTAGAAATCAAGGTTGAGTCTCCAATTAGGTTCTCCAGTCCCGTGTTCCATTCAATGAGGAGGAAACGATTCTCTCTGTCCATGTGGGAGGCAACTGTGGTGGAAAAGCTGACATTGGGGTCCACACTTCCCTGACATCAGAGGGGTCGTGTCCTGTGGCGTGAACTTGAGCTTTCGCCTTGGACTGGCCCAGGTTCCCGTTCTTGCACGAAGAGTAACTTTTGGTTTGACGTTGAGCAGGTTTACTTAACCACCTTAAGCACCGGTTTTCTAATGCATAGATGGAAATAATACTAGTAATAAGTTCAGTGGGCGGCTTTGAAAGCAAAATATAATAGTATACGCGGTGCTTAGCCCAGTACCTCTCATAGGGGCACTGAGAAGATGTTAGCTATTGTTAAACTGTCTCCAAACAGAAGCAGTAGGACAGTGGCTGAAGTTCACCATGACTTTATACGGCAAGAGAGCAAAAGGCCAAGGGAAGCCTTTCCTCTAGCGCTTTTATGAGTCACTTGATGAGATTTTAAGGTGGTTCAGTACTTTGTATTCTCCCTGTCGGCCTGTTGTGTTAGAACATTTTGGCCTCTGTGGCAGTTTTACAGAAGGTAGTTTACTATTTTATTTCTGGCTTTTAATGCCATTACATTTAGAGCTCTCCTACTGTAGTAAACATAAACTTTGATTTTGAACTTGGAAGGATTCCTAGTTGGGGCAGTTTCTAAGCCCTTCAACCATGGAAGATATTAGAAAAGCAGCCTTTTCCCTCTGAGGCGACTTCAGTGGCTAGGATTGCCTCTAACTAGCCATTAAACCACTGATTCTTACCATTGGCAAGAACGCCATTCCTCTTCGCCATTGTTAAGCCCAGTTGCCATGTGACAGTTTTATATCCCTAACTCCCAAGTATGAATAGGGAAGGGTTTGCAGTGTAACTTCTATGTCTCTTTGGGGATTCCTGGAGGAAACCAGGAGAGGAAACGAATTTCCCTCCTTGGCCTCTCTGTCATTGTGGGAACCAATACATTTCTCATTGACTGCTGAAGAAATACAGGCAGTATTTTCCGGTTGTACAATAACTGTCCAGAAAGCAGGTACCTTTGGTAACACTATCTCACCTAGTTCTGCTTTCCTCAGAAACTAGAATAAGGGAATTATGGCTTGAGTTGCAGAATGTAGAATTGCTACTTAAAAAAATTTCAGAGGATAAACTCATTACCCAGGACACAGGACTGATTCAGCAGCTCAGAGCCTAAGATGAGCTCATCTACCTAGAAAATCAAAGTTGAAGTAGGCCGTCTGCCTAGGAGGTTGAAGGTGAAGCTGCCTAGAAGTTGAAGTGCGTTTTGTGTCTGAAGGGTTCACTGCAGAGTGGACTTTTGTTATTTCCCCTGGAGGTCTTGCAATGAAAGCTTGATAGTTTCTGTTCTTTGTTCAGCAACAATTTACATGTCTTTCGTCTATAAATTCTTCCAAGTAACATAGAAGAGCTTTCTCTTGTAAAAGATATATAACCATGCTTTAGTATTAGAAAACCTTTTCTAGTGTCATAAGCAATCTCATGAAAATGCACATAAAATTTTTTTTAAATGCATGCGAAAATGCATATTGTCTGCTCTCCAGTGAAATCCTATGGAAAGACATAGTATTTATATTCATTTTGAGTATCTGTTACTCATAAAATAGGTTTGGTAGGCTACTGAATGGAAAGACTCATTCTGGAGCAAGTTTAGTTTACAGGGTTTTTACTGGGGGATTTTTGTACCTCAATTGTTTCTATTTAAAAAGTAGAGTAGATTACATGGGTACTCATCTATTTATTTGTCCGGATTCACTTATTTTGGGCTTCTATTTGTTAATGAATCGTTACAGTACGTATCGAAACAGATATTGTTATGGTTATAAATTAGGCTTATTTTTGAAGGCTACTCTAACCTCTAAACCCATTAGGTACTATATTCCAAAGGTGGACTGCGGCGTACTTAGTCTTTATGGCCTTCTCAGAGTTCTGACATTTTTGCTGACATTATTATTAGTAGCCTCTCTGACCCTGGTCTCAGTAAAGCCTCTGTTACGTACTGGGATCAGCTCTCAGGAAAGCCCTTTAAAGCCACCGTGCTTACGTGTGTACCTGGATCTCAAAGAAGGTAAGCAGGCGGAAACTTGTAAAAAATAATCACCTCTCTTAGACCTTCTTCTTAACGTTAGTCAGAAGAAATAGTGATCCCTGGTTTGCATCAGCTCAGCCAGAACGTGGGGCATGGATGTTAGTCAATTAGGTTTGCAAAATATGAAATGTTGTGAATGCTCCCAATATCAGATACGCCCAGTTCTGTGTACCATTCAGGCATGAGTTGAAAACGTCAACTCCAGTGATAAATATTTGAGACTATGTGTGTAGCTACCTCACTCTGTTGATTTGCATGATAGAGTTATGTGTTACTGAGTTAATTAAAAAACTTCCGGGGATTCTTGGTGCCTTTGATCACCCACATAGAGGTGGAAGTATCTGGAAAAAAGCAGGTGACCATGCAGGGGTGTGCCTCTGCAGAGTTCCTGCTGTCCATAGGCCGGTGTCCTCTCTCTTGTTTTCCAGTTGTTACTATCAGATCCTTTCACTGTAGTCCCGCTTTGTTTTCTTAGACACACTAGAGAGATTAAACATCCAGGCACAGAGTCATAAGGATGGAAAGTTTATGAGGTTGACTCTAGAAAGACTTCTGTTCTCCGAGGCACGTTCTCTGAACCCCTGGGAAGAGGCCCTGCCACACGGTGGGATTCTGTCCCTGTGGTCACAGCCCCGGCTGCCACATGATGGCAGTCAGATCCCGTGCTGGAGGCCCTCACAAGCTCCCAGGCTGGTGTTCCCTTTTTCTCAAAGGCACAGACGAATCTTGCTGTCCTATAAAAGAAGAACTGTTTACAGCCTTTAAAACAAGAATCCCTGTTCAAATTCTAAATAACAGGTTATAGTTTCCAAAACAGTGCTGCTTTATTTAAATATCCCACATATTGAACACATGGCTGGACTTTCATCTCTAGGCTTGCTCCTCTGGGTGGCTTGTTTCCATGGCGCCCGAGTAAGCCTGGGAAACCAGGAAGGACAGGCAGAAAAAGACAGGCCCTCTTCCTCGGGAGGGTGGATTGTAAGTTTTGAGATCCGGGGAAGATGAAGAGTTTCAAGGATTTCTTTCCACATCAATGGGAAAACGCAGCAGCACACGCATTTCAGTTGTGTGTTGCTTACAGAAGCTTAGATGAGCGAAGACCTGGGGAGAGCAGTATAGCGCAATGGGGTCACTGTGACTTTGAGACCCAGCTCTGTCCATAAGGAAGTGCACCATTCTGGCCCCTGGTCCATCTTTATTTCCTTCTAGTGGCTGCTCTCTTTGTAGTTTCCACCAGTAATCACTATTTCTGCTGTTGCTCTGGATTCGATCTCGTTTAAATAAATTTATCTCTGCTCTAGCTCTGAACCAAACTAGTTGTCCAGAGATAAACCAGAGAGCAAGAAAACCAAGGCCAGATGTGCAACGGCTGCTCTGTTGTAGTTCAGAGTGTGATTACTGCAGGGTTGGAATATTTCCATTTCCATCGCTGTTTTAGAGGAAGAAATGTCTCTTGAAACTTAGCACTTTCGCATTATATTTATTAATATGGGGGGAAATCTCCAGCCTTAAGTTAGTGAAACAGAGACTATGTTTTGAGGTTTTCTTTTTTAATTGAAGTATGGTTGATTTACAAGGTTGTGCTAATTTCGGGTGGACAGCAGAGTGATTCAGTTATACATATATATTCTTTTCCAGATTCTTTTCCCATATAGGTTATTATAAAATATTGAGTAGAGTTCCCTGTGCTATGTGGTAGGTCCTTGTTGCTTATCTGTGTGTTTGGTTTTTTTTTTGCGGTCCGCGGGCCTCTCACTGTTGTGGCTTCTCCCGTTGCGGAGCACAGGCTCTGGACGCGCAGGCTCAGCGGTCATGGCTCACGGGCCTAGCCGCTCCGCGGCATGTGGGATCTTCCCGGACCGGGGCACGAACGCACGTCCCCTGTATCGGCAGGAGGACTCTCAACCACTGCGCCACCAGGGAAGCCCTGCTTATCTGTTTTATATACAGTAGTGTGTATCTGTTACTCCCAATCTCCTAATGTATCCCCCCCCGCCCCAACAGAGACTTTCTGGATGATCCTTGAGCTCACAGCCCATAGAATAACTGCTATTCTCTCAGGAGAATAAGTAGCAGATAGTCTGAGAGAGATACAAGAAAAGGAAGATGGGTGGGAATTCTTGGAGGGTTGGTATAGGAAGAGTTCTGTCCACTGAGTGATTTTTGTGACATCATAGCCTCTTTGGATCCTGAGTGGACAAGCTGGCGCCTGTGGATTACAACTTCAACATTAGGACCCCAGAAAACTATGCCACACGAAGAAGATAAATCTCTTTATCCTCTGGAAGCAGCGTTACACGTCTCCTCCTGGCCAAATAGGAAGCTCATATACACATGACAAGATGGGTTTTCTGGTGAGGACATACCAGTCATAAAGCTCAGAAAAGAATCTTTCTGGGACTTCCCTGGTGGTGCAGTGGTTAAGAATCCACCTGCCAATGCAGCGGACACGGGTTCGTGCCCCGGTCCGGGAAGATCCCACATGCTGTGGAGCGGCTGAGCCCGTGAGCCATGGCTGTTGGGCCTGCGTGTCCGGAGCCTGTGCTCCGCAGCGGGAGAGGCCACAACAGTGAGAGGCCCACGTACCGCAAAAAACAAAACAAAACAAAACAAAAACAAACATGCAAAAAATTCAGCTGGATTGACACTTCCTTTTGGACCGTTTTTCCTGCCAGGAGGCCCTGGCAGGAGGAAGGTTGCTCTGAAATAACTTTGTTACACCTTCGACAGTAGTCTGTTCTTAGTTTATTTCAGTTGGCAATAGAGGGCGCTGTACACCGTCTAGATTTTCTCACATTTCCATACTGCTCCTGCCTATTTATAGTCATCACCTACGTTACCTACAGTGAAGTCAGATCAGTCTTTTGGTTTTAGTGAAGTTCTGGCATTTGCTGAGTTTTAGGTTTCTCTAAATTTGTATTAACAAGATGTTTTCGATCCTATTGTATTTAGCTATGAAATGACAGAATTACAGTCCTCAGAGGTTTCTGTACAAAGTACAAAAGCTTGAATGAACACTGTCTTTATAAATCTAAATTTTTTTCTCTATTAGTGACACACATTACACCACTAGTATGGTCAGAAAGCAAAAGCACTCTTTATGGAACAATCATAGAAATAATGGAAGGATAGGATGTTTAAGTTTTCAAAATCCATGTGCTTATCCCACCTGACTCATTTCTCAAACCCTGGTGTTAATGTACGATGTTTCCTAAGTGGTTCTTTACTTAGAAACCATTATTGAATGGTTATTGAAGGAGGCCTTTATTGAACGTATCATCAAATAGCCATAAATCATGTCTCAAAAATGTAGAGAAATCTGTGTGTTTGTGAGCACGTATGTGAGAATAGTGGACGTATTTTAAACACTGTTCCTGTAGAATAAGCATTTGTATATTTGTGAATACAGTAGTAGGGAGTTGGGAAAAAGAAGGGTCTAAAAACTTGTTAGAAACTTTGTACTGAAACGTGAGATTAGAAATCAGAAGGCATTACTACTCAGCCTTAGAAAAAAGAACAAAATAATGCCGTTTGCAGCAACATGGATGGACCTAGAGATTATCATACTAAGTGAAGTGAGTCAAAGACAGAGAAAGACGAATACCATATGATATCGCTTATATGTGGAATGCAAAATATGACACAAATGAACCTATGTATGAAACAGAAACAGACTCACAGACACAGAGAACAGACTTGTGGTTGCCAAGAGGGAGAGGGGGTGGGGGAGGGATGGAGTGGGAGTTTGGGATTAGCAGATACAAACTACTATATATAAAATAGATAAACAGCAAGGCCCTACTATATAGCACAGGGTTCTATATTCAAAATCCTGTAATAAACTGTAATGGAAAAGAATATGAAAAAGAATATGTTTATAATGTATCACTGAATCACTTTGCTGTACATCAGGAACTAACACAACACTTCAATAAAAAAATAAATAAAAAAAGGAAGGGGGTGACATTAGCGCAACGTCTGCATTCTTGAGGTGGCTTGTGCAGCAACACAACTGAGGAGCCCGCGTGCTGCAACTAAGTAACTAAATAAATATTAAAAGAAAAAAGAAAAATGCTTGAAACAATAATAAGATGTGTTATTTCAGAAACAGGAAGTCCAAAGGCTTGATCAGTGCAGGGTTGGTTGGTCATCAAGAAACTAGTTTCCTTCTGTCTTTCAGCTCTGCCGTCCTCGGGCTTGTCCCTCACGATGGCAGTATCGCTGCTGCAGCTCCAAGGGTTTCTGACTCACATAGTGTCTAAAGGTCAGGAGAGGGATAGTCTCTTACTTTTGTTACCTTTTAAGAAGTAGAACCCTCCTACACTGTTGGTGGGAGTGTAGATTGGTACAGCCATTATGGAAAAACAGTATGGAGGTTCCTTAAGAAACTAAAAATAGAGCTACCATATGATCTAGCAATCCCACTCCTGGGCATATATCCAGAGAAAACCATAATCCGAAAAGGTACATGCACCCCAATGTTCATTGCAGCACTATTTACAATAGCCAAGACATGGAAGCAACCTGAATGTCCATTGACAGATGAATGGATAAAGAAGATGTGGTACATATATACAATGGAATATTACTCAGCTATAGAAAAGAAGGAAATAATGTCATTTGCAGCAACGTGGATGGACCTAGAGATGATCATACTAAGTGAAGTAAGTCAGAAAGAGAAAGACAAATACCATATGATATCACTTATATGTGGAATCTAAAAATGATACAAATGAACTTATTTACAAAACAGAAACAGACTCACAGACTTAGAAAACAAACTTATGTTTACCAAAGGGGAGAGATGGGGGGAGGGATAAATTAGGAATTTGGGAGTAACATATACATACTACTGTATATAAAGTAGATAATCAGCAAGGACCTGCCGTAGAGCACAGGGAGCTCTGCTCAGTATTTTGTAGTAACCTATATGGGAAAAGAATCTGAAAAAGAATACATACATATACATATATGTCTATAATGTAACTGAATCACGTTGCTGTACACCTGAAACTAACATAACATTGTAAATCAACTCTACTTCAATAAAAAATAAATAAATCAAAAAAAAATTTTAAAGGTAAAAACACTGAAAAAAAAAGAAGAAATAGAAAAACTTGCTCGTGAGCATCCTTATCCACGGCTGCCTCCCCTTTGCTCTGCGGTAGCCTCTTAGAATAGCATTACACTCCTGTGCTAGGGCTGGCCGGGGTGGTCGGAGTTCTCATGATGGGTGTGGGATGACCGGGATTTACCCCAGAGGCCAGGGAGGGACCTCATCTCTTCTGAAGCACACCGTCTTGGATGATTGCATAAAACTGGAGTTCCATGTTGAATGTGTGCAAGGTGATAGCTCTTCTGCCTGAAGGTGGCATGGCACACGCAATTTTCGACTTTGAACCGCTCATGCAAGGTGGCAGAGGCTTACCCGTGACCTGCATTAAGGATCCCTGCTGCCCTTGTGTTTGCATGTAATAAGTAGATGACTTCTGGTACTTCCAGGTAACCGAAGCATTTGTTTTGCCCATCCTCAGAGACATACAGAGCAGCTCGTCCAGTACCACAACTTCCGAGAGTCAAGATCCTTCTTCAGGGGACCCTGTGGTCAGTGCCTTGCAACAACAGCTGTTGCTGATGGTGGCTCGGAGGACCCAGTCAGAAACCCCACGGGTACGTCCCAGCATTACCGTTTGTGAATGTTCCAGAAGCAGGGATCCTGAAACCCGTTTCCAGGTTGGATTCCCTAATAGAATTAGCCCAGTCTTGTCCTGAATTTTATGTCAGCTGGGTTGTGGCTATATCACTTTGTGGTAGTCTACTGAACAAATGTGAAAAGAAACCTCTTAGATAACAGGTACCCTTCCGTTCATGCTAGCGGGATTATTACCGTCTTAATTGCTCTTCCAAAAGCATTAGAAATTCATTTACATTGATCTTTGGTTGCCGGGATGCACAAATTCCACGAGAGCTCACTTGGTTAGGATGGCATTTTTTCCCCCCATGGTTTGGAAAATATCTGGATTTTTATTAATTTATTATAGCCTTATATTTTAAGCACGCAGAGATTTTTAAAGAGAATCTTGGCTTGAAGAGAGACTTTATTCTTGGAGCAAATGACATGATCATCAAGGGGCTTAAAAGATGAAGCCTTGCACTGTTTTACTAAGAGATAACTTCCTGATGTTCATTCAGTTATTCACTACACCTTTAATGAGACTCTGTGGGACACAGAGCAAAGAAAAGATAACATGGGAGCAAAGACATACAACCAGTTATGAATTTAGAGCTCCAGATTCCATCAGGGCATTTGGAGAATGAGGATGGAGAAGGCTCCTTAGGAGAAGAGACATTGGGCTAGACCTTGAAGGAAGGTGGATTTCAGTAAGTACAGATTGAAGGAAGAGGGTGATAGATGGGATACTGTCAAGTTAGTGTGAAGTTTCTTTATTGCTGTGTTTACCTTCCTCCTGACAATGTTTTGATTTATTCTAGAGAATCTCACCTATAAAAAGAAATAAAGAGTTTTATATACATTTTCATGAGTGCTTAACCAAATTTTTCCAAAAGATGCTTGATAGGAATCTTTACGCTATTTTTCAGACGTGCAGAAAAAACGTTGGGCTATCTTCTAACTGACCGCATGTTTTTCTGGAGTCTTTATTCTTGCTGACTGGGTACGAGTTGGGAGGGCTGCATAGGGAGGACTTGAAAAAGCGAGTGAAGGGTAATCGGTGCACTCAGGCTTGAAGGAGCTTCGGTAGGAATAAGCATTCAGTTAACTCAAAGGGTCAGTCTTCAGGGCTGTCTTCCCTTTCGTGTACTGGGTCTCTCCTACCCCTCCTCCCTTCGAGGACATCTGGGTGCAGGAGGAAGCTTTCCAACACCCCGGGAGGCGAGTGGAGGTGACAGCGAGCCTCTGATGGCTGAGCAGGCAGGGCTGGTCCAGCAGATGCCTGGTCCCTGGGCATGCTGGGTGGTCCTGCCCAGTTAGGGTGCAGCGCTGGGGTCTCCCACCCTGCCTTTAGCCTCCAGCTCTGAGGACCCTGCATTCTGCGGCCTCCCCCTCTCCCTCAGTATCTTTCGGTCCACCAGTCTTTTCTATGTCTGCGTGTGCTCCCCTGGGCTCAGACCCCAGCTGTGCCCTCTGCACTCCGTGCCCTGTGTCCAGCCCCACCATGGCGGCCAGTACTAGTTCCCACCACAAGCCTTAGTGCAGGGGCGGCCCTGCAGAATGTGGGTTTTCTCTGAGAAACTTGCCTTCTCCTGAGACAGGCCTGGGTAAGCTTCAGCTCCCTACCACCCTTCCCCGTCTCCAGAGCATCAGTACTGAACCCACAAGGAGGGGAAGGTTATATAAAAATATTCAGGTAGTTTGGGAAGATGCAAATATCTCAGATCCTGTGGGTGGCAGAATCCTAGGGAAACTAGGAATTTCGGATTGTCAGAGATGCAAATCCATTGACTTAGCGTCTGAAAAACATCCCAGGTAGAACAGAAACTCAGAGATAAGTAAATATTGCATGGATAAAACAGAAAGAGTTACAGTACTCCTTATTTTACATTTAAAATTCTGTTAAGTGGCATGATTATGTAAATGAGTATATAAAAAACTAAATTTATGTATGTATTGTTTCACCTTTAACACTTAACCAAATTCATTGATGAACTTCAACTTTTTAAACTTTCTTAGTTTTAAGTAGAATTTATAAACAATTTAAGTTTTACTCTAGGTAGGTACAGAGGAGGGAAAATGAAGATTGCTATCCAGGCTCCTATATAGACCCTAAATATTTATAAAGGTCTCATATCGAAAAGAATTCTTTAGTTCTACCGTTTAGTTTTCCAAGTTTAATTGATATCACCAGGGAATTCAGTTAGGTTTTGGCCACGAAATAAAAATTAAGTTGGTTTCCTGGTCATCATCCCACACACATTTGGTAAAGATTTACTGTACCTTCAGCCCTGTGCTAAGGGCGAGGTAAACAGTGGGAAAGAGCCTCAGCCTCTGCCTTCAGGCAGTCTGTAATAACTGGTCAACCAGTTCAGTTCTGTAGGATGGAGCCTGTGATAAGGACAGGCTCGGGTGCTATGGGACGCACAGGAGGCCCCAGGCAGGACGCAGGGGATCAGGAAGGCTTCCCCGGTGAGGAGAGATCTCAGCCGAAACGCGGAGGATGAGTTGAAGGTGGCAGAGAAATAACCTGGGTGTGGCCTGCAGGTGAGCTCACTGCCTGGAGAGTGGAGGCACAGGGATAGCCACAACAGGAGGAGCTGATTCTTAGATAGTCCAGCAAAACCCAGCCCTATTCCTTAGGGCTCTGCAGACTTCCCGTCCCCCATCCTCCCTCCCTCCCCCCTCCCTTCTTCACAGCTGTTGAGTGCAGCATGTGTCACCTGGGACACCCTCACCGCTACTTCAGTTTTGTAGGTAAGTCCATTTGTATCGTATTTTAGATTCCACATAGAAGTGATGTCATATGGTATTTGTCTTTCTCCTTCTGACTTACTTCGCTTAGTATGATCATCTCTAGGTCCATCCATGTTGCTGCAAGGGTACCATTATTTTGAACAGTAGATCTTTTCAGGTAGATTGGGGGAGGGGCATGGACCTTTACATTCTTTTTAAAACATTTTTTTATTTTTAAAGATTTTTTTTTTTGATGCAGACCACTTTTTTTTTTTTTTTTAAATCTTTATTGAATTTGTTACAATATTGCTTCTGTTTTCTGTTTCGGTGTTTTTGGCACACGCATGTGGAATCTTAGCTCCCCGACCAGGGATCGACCCCGCACCCCCTACACTGGAAGGCAAAGTCTTAACCACTGAATTGCCAGGGAAGTCCCCTTTATATTCTTAAATGTTTTAATTCTACCAAAGATTATTTCTGAAATGTACTATATACTTCTGTACCTTCTTAAACTGAACGTGCTGATCATTATTTAAGCTGTTCTTGATAATTCAGGTTCACGAAACGGACCTTGGTATTGTGCTGTCAGTACAGATCCATATGGGGGCTGGTGAGCAAATGCAATGATCTTGTTTCTTAAAAAGGACTTGTGTTCAATTTACACCCCGTCCCCCTACTTTTACTAATCTCTTTCTTCTGATCGTAGAATAAAACTTGCAGGCCTGACTTGCAGGCAGCGTGATGCGATTGTTCTTGGGTGAGGCTTAATTAATGAATCAGAGACAGACCCGGCCTCTTGGTTAGTGTGTCTCTGTGTTTACCTAAGTCATAGATATGGAACCCCCCTTAGTCGCCACTGTGGGTCCTCACCCCTGCCAGCTCCTTCATCACTGATGCTTGCCAGGAGCTCTGCGTTAGACCCCTTTATTCCTTTCTGGGGGTAATCACCTTGTTCGCTCCCATGGCTCACTTCTCTCTCTCCTTCTGGGTATATAGATGCAGATATAGACATGTTTATACTTGTATGTATGTGTGTGTCACCATGTTACACAGGCTGGTTGGCTTGTCTACTCCCCAGGAGTTCCTAAACCCTTTTAAGGTAGAAACTCTGTCTTGTTATTCTTTGAATTTTCAGCTTATATTACATATCATATCTGGCTTATATAACCTGCATAATAAATATTTGTTGGATGAGTGAATAAATGAATGATTAAAACGATGAGAAAAATTTGAATTTGAGAGACTTACCTGGTGGTCCAGTGGTTAAGACTCTGTGCTTCCACTGTAGGGGGTTCGGATTTGATCCCTCGTCAGGGAACTAAGATCCTGCATGCCACGCGGTGCAGGGGGAAAAGAAAATTTGAATTTGAAATTTATACCAGAAAACAGGCTAAGTATAATTGCTGTGATTCACTGAAACATCGAGCCCTGTGCTTCCTTGCTATTTAAAGCAAATAATGAAATTCGATGAACCTCATTTTCTGATAAAGGAAGTTGTTATGGGCTGATTTGGGCTCCCTCAAAATTCATATGCTGCCATCATAACCCCCATGACTTCAGAATGTGACTGTATTTGGAATAGGACCTTTAAAGAGGTAACTAAGTTAAAATGAGGTCATTAGGGTAGAACCTAATCCAGTATGGCTGGTGTCCTTTGAAGAAGCGGAGATCAGGACACAGATACACATAGAGGGAAACCATGTGAAGACACAGGGAGAAGACGGCCGTGTGCCAGCCAAGGAGAGAGGCCTCAGAAGAAACCACTCCTGCCAACACCTTGATCTTGGGCTTTCGGCCTCCAGAATAATAACACCTACGTGGAAGAGTTACTGTGAGGTTTTTAGGATTAAAGATGGCAAAATTATGCCTTTAATAATCAGTGTCAATTATTAATATCATCAAAATTTTTATTAGGTATACGGAACTCTTGAATGTTTCAGGGAGCTTGGGGGATATACAGTTCTCCTGTCTAAGCCCCCCCATCTGTGGTACTTTGTTGTAGCAACCCTAGTAAACTAACACAGAAATCAAACCATTTTTTCTTGGCATTAAATTCTGAGATGTTTCTTAAACAAGGATTTCCATTTAAGCAGCAATAAATAGCACGATATACCAGAATCTTTAATAAGTTTTGCAGAAAATGTAGACGTAGTCTTCCCGTGATTTTTAAATACCAACCTTCCCTAAAACTGCTCTCACTAAAGGAGAGTATTCTTCTTACTATTCAAAAGAATGCTATCACCTTCACTGTTGCTTATCCTTGACCTGTTTACACATCATACCTGAATTCCCACATCACAGAATGGTGAACCATGCTCAGCTTGTACACGTATTTCTTACTTGCTCTCTTTATCCACGGAGCATAAGGGAAAAGGATCTCTTCTGGGGGGGAAGGTTTACTCTGAACCACAAATTCATTGGCGTTAAAAGAAGATGCTGTTCTTGCTGACATGACAGCAGGCAGTTTCCACGAAGCTCTCTTTTCTGTTGGAGTCGCATTCCAGACACAAACAGCACTTAAAATCTCAACTTTCCTGTAATAACACAGCCCAATCCATCCTGTGTATTGCTAACCTGTATATTGCCTTCACGATGGATCGACGTTCCCTTGAAATGCCTTTTGCGTTTATAGTCTGAATAACTCTGTGCTCTATAGCTGAGTCAGGGAATTAGCATCTGGGAACAGAGAGATGGTAAAGTCAGCCTCCTTGGAGGGTACCACGTGGTCTCCAATGAAGCAGGTGTGCTGCCCTCATGCATGCCAGGCATTTTGACATCAGCGACTTTCACTGAATTAAGGAAAAATTATGTAGTCTGCCCAAGTATAGCCTTCTACTTTGCAAGTCAGAGAGAAGTGTGTGAGACCTTTACAAGTCAGCATCCCCTCCATGGCTGCTCTTCTGTGCTGTCTTCCTCCCTTTTCTTATTTTGGTCCTTCTTATGAGCCTCCTGTGTTTTATGTTAGTCAGCCTACAGGAAACTAGAGCCTACCGAAAATCTTTCTGGGAAAAATGGAGGGCAAAAGCAAACAAATAAAAACACAAACTAGAATAATCCACCAATTCTACTTTTAGATGTATATCCCAAAGAGCCTAAAGCAGGGACTTGAACAGATATTTGCACGTGCATGTTCACAGCAGCATCATTCACGATTGTGAATAGCGAATATTCCACCAAGGGGGTAGGGGAAGCAACCTCAGCGTCTGTCAACAGATGAATGAATAAACAATATGCGGTCTATCCATACACCGGGATTTTATTCAGCTTTAAAAAGGAAGGAAATGCTGAGACTTGCTACGTGGATGAATCTTGAGGTCACTATGCTAAATGAAGTAAGCCAGTCAGAAAAGGACAAATACTGTATAATTCCACTTACAGGAGGTCCCTTGAGGAATCAGATTCCTGGAGACAGAAAATAGAAGGATGGTTGTCAGGCTGGGGGAGGAGAGAGTGGGGGTGTCAGTGTTCGATGTGGACAGTTTCGGTTTTGCAAGATGAAAAAGTTCCTGAGATCTCTTGCCATATGATTATTGCAATATGATTATTGTCACTACTGAAATGTATACTTACAAAATGGTCAAGATGGTGAATTTTACATTATATGTTTTTTTAACCACAATTATCAAAAAAAAAAAAAGAGACAGAAATAGAAGATGTACAGGGGGCTGGGGCTCATTAAGTATTTGTTCAGCAAATGAATGAAGACTAATATTTTTCAAAACTGAGTTCCTCTCCATTGGATTAGAGCCAATCAGAGATGAATTTGGGGTGAAAAATGTTTTCAATCTGAGATTAAATTCCCCCATTTGTTTCTGTTTTATTGGCTTATATTTTTTCTATAAATATTTTATTTTTTCTTATATTGGGCTTCACCAAGGACCTACATATTGTCAGTGAAAATATTTTTACTTATAGTAAAATTTAAATATTTATCTCAGCATTACATTAAATAACGTACCTTTCAAAAATTAAGTCATTTAAGGTCTTTTGCTGAATTCTGATCTTTCGTAAGAATTATTTTCATGGCAGTTTCTTGGCCTGACAGCAGTACTTTGATATGTGTAGCATAATTTTAATGTTACAGTGTAATGAAATTGAAGTGAGTTGGTAAAAAAGACCTTTTCTCCAACAAGGACCTACTGAATAGCGCAGGGAACTCTACTCAATATTCTGTAATAACCTCTAAGGGAGAAGGATCTGGAAAAGAATATATGTATATATAACTGAATCACTTTGCTGTACACCTGAAACTAGCACAACATTGTAAATCAAGTGTATTCGTTACGAAAAAGAACTGGAAAAACAGACCTTTCCTGTTGATTACCGTCCTTTTCTTAGGGTACCCATTTTTTATGAACTGTGTTGGTTTCCATTTCAGAATTTGAACATCTGCTTTTAGTACTTTTAAATCAGGAGGTTTATTTATGACAATAACATGTCAATGTGAGACCCTCTCTCTGTTTTTTCTTTCGGCCTCTAAAAGCATCTGAGTCAGGAGCTAGAAGACTCTTCCTGTTCTTCCACACAAGGAAAATTTAACCGAGAACAGTTTTACAAGTTTATCATCTTCCCTGGCAAGTGGATTAAGGTCTGGTATGATCGCCTTACCTTGTTGGCGTTACTTGATCGGTAAGCTGCCGGGCACGTACGCGTTCGGGTGAAAGACACGAGGGGCCGTGTGGCGGCTTGTGCTCACGTGCTGATAGCAAGGAATTTGGCTGCAGGCTGAGGATCTCTGGGGGCATTTTCAAGGTGTCCACCCTGTGTGCTGCACACCCAGAGTCAAAGCAGTGAGATCTTGACAGCTGAAGAAATTGTCATTGAGCGATTACAATGGGAGCTAGGCGAACTGGGTAAAATGGTTTAGCCTTAAGGTTAGCTTTGGGGTCCATATTATGCCTTGGTCTGCTCACGGCCTGCCAATTTTTGTAGGAGGACCTGCGGCTCCTGTATGCAGGACAGGGCCTGGGTGCCTGGGTGTGGTGTGGGGAGGAGAGGAGGAACACCAGGTGGCTGGGGTGGTGATGTCTGGCCCTTTCCTTTCATGACTTGGGTTCTTCTTCTCTCTATCCTGTAATTTCAGGGCTGATCTTTCCTTTAAACCCCATTACTCTTCCCCACCACTGCTCATCAAGATGTAACGCTGTGGGAGCTGAGGGTACTGGGTGGGGAGGTGGAAGCAGAGGCTGGGGGGTCAGGTTGGCTAAGGCGTGATGGAGTTGGGGCCAGGTAGTGGACTTATCCCCACCTCAAGATATACAGAGGACCGCACTGTGGCCTTCAGAGGCTGTGGGTTTGGAAATGTGTGATGCCGTTACTAACGGTGTCATCAGCAAATGCTGAGTTTCACTGTTAAATGCCAGCCAGTGCATTCTCTACGTCTGCGTCTTTATTCCCGTCCTGCCCCTAGGTTCTTCAGAACCATCTTTGTTTTTTGTTTTTTGTTTTTAGATTCCACATATATGTGTTAGCATACGGTATTTGTTTTTCTCTTTCTGACTTACTTCACTCTGTATGACAGACTCTAGGTCCATCCACCTCACTACAAATAACTCGATTTTGTTTCTTTTTATGGCTGAGTAATATTCCATTGTATATATGTGCCACATCTTCTTTATCCATTCATCTTTCGATGGACACTTTGGTTGCTTCCATGTCCTGGCTATACTCCAATAAAGATGTTAAAAAAAAAAAAAAAAAGCCAGCCAGCAGGGCAGTGGGAGGGCTGGTTGTCTGCTTTGCTGTAGTTGGTCCCCCAGGGACTACTTGTTGTAGTAATGTCTTAAACTGTGTGATCACATACTGAAAAATTATAGTCATGTACAATTACAACAGTAAATTTCAGGACCTTCAAGTCAGGGAATGGAGTTATAATGGTTTTTCTAACAACACTGTGTTACCCAAGGGGCACACACTTAAGATGAAGACTTCGTACTTAACTAAAATAATTCAGGATAATACAGTCCGTTAAATGAGGCAGTTTTTTGGAAATACTCATTTAAAAAGAAATTACTGGGCTTCCCTGGTGGCGCAGTGGTTAAGAATCCACCTGCCAATGCAGGGGACACGGGTTCCAGACCTGGTCCAGGAGGATCCCACATGCCGCGGAGCAACTACTGAGCCTGCACTCTAGAACTCATGAGCCACAGCTACTGAGCCTGTGAGCCACAACTACTGAAGCCCACACACCTAGAGCCCGTGCTCTGCAACAAGAGAAGCCACCGCAATGAGAAGCCCGTGCACCACGATGAAGAGTATCCCCCTCTCGCCGCAACTAGAGAAAGCCCGTGCGCAGCAACGAAGACCCAACACAGCCAAAAATAAATAAATTTAAAAAAAACAGGGATTCACACGATAGATTTTACATTTATGACAATGAAAGCTATATCATTATTTGAAAAGGCATACATAAATTACATTAGATATTCATCGTGGGTATTTAAAGTCACAGGTGGATGAGAGAAGTTGAATTTGCCAAATGAAAGCTTAGAAAGAAAACGTATGCATAATAAAAAACAAACTGCGAGGGTTGGCAGGAAGTGGAAGAAATTGTTGAATAAACAGGCACTGAAATCGGACTAGTCACTGCTCTGGACTCCCACAGGTTAAGGCCTTCTGCTCAATGTTTCTCAGCTTTCCTCTGGAATTCAGGCTGATCTTCCTTGAATGGGTCTCCGTATCCTCTGATCGTAGTAGCGTCACGGGTTTCTGTGATTGCAGCCTCTTCTGTTTGCCTTCAGTTTGCCATCCATTCTGTTCAGATATTTTCAGACTTGTCTTTGTTTTCTTTTCTCATTTTCTCTTCTTTTCTCTTCTGCCATTACCCCGTCTTGCAAAACACCTAGGTTTCCTTTTCATTTGATTAGTTTATCAGGTTGGCATCTAAAACAAAAAGCTGCCCGTCTGAGCATCATTTCATTCATGTATTCATTCATTCAACACATTTTAAAAATAAAGCAAAAACTGAAGCACCTACTCCACGCTAGGCTCTATACGGAACCCCGCGTATAGGGCAGTGAATGAAACAGACATGGTCTCTGCACTAAGGGAGCCCGACTCCACTGGGGGAGATGGAATTTGAGAGAGCAAATGGTACTGGATGCCATGGAAGACACAGAACCTGGGGGAGGAGGGACACGGATGTCAGGACAGGTGGCTGCAGAAGGCTTATCTGAGGATACACAGATATGAAATATGGCAGGGAGCTAGCCACGTGACAAGTAGGGGGAAACTCACTACCATCACTGTCATCGCGAGGACGTGCTCTCGTATTTCCCATCCTTACACATCCTCTCGACCACTTTCCCCCCAGCTGCTGTCCAGGCTCCCTTGCAGCAGAGCTCCGTGAAGCGTTACCT
Organism: Neophocaena asiaeorientalis asiaeorientalis; assembly: GCF_003031525.2. Classification (NCBI taxonomy): domain Eukaryota; kingdom Metazoa; phylum Chordata; class Mammalia; order Artiodactyla; family Phocoenidae; genus Neophocaena; species Neophocaena asiaeorientalis. Next base: position 1,017,842 of record NW_020172473.1, on the reverse strand, counting down.
ATGCTTTTTCCAGTTTCTCTTCTCCCATTTTCTCATAAACCCATTGCATTCAGCCTCCTCTGATCCCAGGACTCCGTGGAGCCTGCCCTGGTCCAGGTCACTGTCGACCCTGTCGTTCAGGTCACTAGACCCTCCATCTTGGTTACTTTCTTGTCTGGGCTCCCAGGGCTCAGCCCTCTCTTGGTTTTCCTTCTGCCTTGTTGGGTCACTCCTTCCTGGTCACCTTTGCAGGTAACCACTTCCTGTTGGTGTCTTTAGGAGCTGCACGGCTCTTGGTTTTTCTACCCCCTTTTCTTTAGTGATCGCATTTAGTCTCATGGCTTTTAAATCCCATCGATCCGCCAGTGACTGTCAGATATTTGTCTCCAACTTGGACCTATTGCCCCAATTCTCGACCTGTGTCTCTAACTACAGGATTGACATCTCATGATCGGAGATCATGTTTCAGAGTCGAAACAGCTCTTCATCTCTGCCTTATCCCAAGATGTCTGCTCCATCTTCAGTCTCCCCCACCTCAGCTGATGACAGACCTATCCTTCCAGGTTCTCAGGTTAAAAATCTTGGTGTCATCCTTTCACACCCACATTCAACTTCTCATAGGAAATTATGTTTACTGCTCCTTCAAATGTGTCTGCTTCCACCTTCAATGTAACCACCCTTGTCTGAGCTGCTTTCATCTCCCATCTGAGTTACTGCAAGAGCATCTCCTGCTCAAACCCATTCTCCCTGTACGCTATTCTTTTTTTAAAAAATTTTATCGAAGTATAGTTGATTTACATTGTTGTGTTAATTTCTGCTATACTGCAAAGTGACTCAGTTATACATATATCTATTTTTTCAGATTCTTTTCCATTATGGTTTATCACAGGGTATTGAATATAGTTCCCTGTGCTATACAGTAGGTCCTTGTTGTTTATTTTATATGTAGTAGTATGTATCTGTTAATCTCATACTCAGTTTATTCCCCTCTTCCTCTTTGGTAGCCATAAGTTTGTTTTTTTCTGTCTGTGAGTTTATTTGTATCATTTTTTTTAGATTCCACATATAAGTGATATCATGTGATATTTATCTTTCTCTATCTGACTTACTTCACTTAGTATGATAATCTCTAGGTCCATCCATGTTGCTGCACATGGCATTATTTCATTCTTTTTTATGGCTGAGTAGTATTCCATTGTATACATGTACCACATCTTATTTATCCATTCATCTGTCGATGTTCATTTAGGTTGCTTCCATGTCTTGGCTATTGTAACTAGTGCTGCAATGAACATTTCGGTGCATGTATATTTCTGAATTAGAGTTTTGTCTGGGTACATGCCCAGGAGTGGGTTTGCTCGATCGTATAGTAACTCTATTTTTAGTTTTTTGAGAAACCTCCATAGGGAACTGTTCTCCATAATGGCTGCACCAATTCACATTCCCACCAGCATCTCCCTGTACACTCTTCTTAACACAACAGAGTAAGGCTGGCCTTCCTATTCTGCACCACGCCAAGCCCTCTTCCAGCCTGAAGACCTTTGCACTGGCTGTTCCCTCCACCTGGAGCGCTCGACCATAGATACCTGCACGACCAACCCTTTGGTCTTTTAAGTGTCTTTTCTTAGTGAGTCTTAGCCTGACCTTCCTGTTTAAAACTCCATCAGCTCCCTGCCCAGACAGTCGTAACTCCTCTCGCCTTGTTCTATTCGTTTTTCTATCGCACTAGTCATCTACAGGTACTATATCAGGTACTCATTTTGTGTGTATTACTTATTTTATGTCACTGCCCACTGGAAAGGAAACTTCATGGTTTTCATTCACTGATGTATTCCCAGCACCCAGAGCAGTGCTGAGCCCTTTTATTACGTGAACAAATGAATCGACTTCCCTTAGCGAAGCAGCTCCCCTTCCCCATTTCTGCCATTAAGATCCTCTTCCCCCAGATTGAAATCTTGGACTCGTCTTTATTCTTTCAACCAATCTTTCACTGTAGATAATCCATTCAATCACAGGGTCCTTTCTGCCTCGTTCTGTATTGTGTCTGAAAGTCACGTGTCCTTTCCAGTTCTCCAGCTGTGTCACTTTCCCAGGCCTTCCTTGCTTCTCTCTGGGAGTATTATTTATCCTTTCCCCTTCAGTGCATCTTGTTAACCTCTGCAACATAAATCTTTCTAAAGTAAAGCCTTAATCATGACACTCCTTGTCCAGTGAGCAAACTTCTTAACCCAATATTTCATATTGATATACAAGGAAATGTGGGTGGGGGGGAGTGATGGTGGAGAGGCTGAGGGCAGAGGAATGGAGTCCTGGTGGAGGAGAATCTGGGAAAAAAATACTCTTCAGGAACTTTATTCTTTCCCTTTAAATAGGAAAGAACTTTTTTTTTTTTTTTTTTTTTAATTTATTTGGCCACGCCAGGATCTTTGTTGAGGCATGCGGGATCTAGTTCTCTGACCAGGGATTGAACCCGGGCCCCCGGCATGGGATTGCAGAGTCTTGACCACTGGGCCACCAGCGAAGTCCCAGAGGTTTGGTTTTTCTAATTGAAATTTTTGTTTTGTTTTATTTCCTAAGTCTTTATATTGTTTTAGGTAGACACATCAAAATGTTATGAGCACACTAAAGAATACATAATGTATTTTATGGACCTGAGCTAACAAATACATTTAGCTCTATAAAAAGTGCATAGTAGAAAATAAAAAAAACACATAAATTTCCCTTTTCACCAAATATGTATTACCCCCCCCGATATTTTTAAAAATATTCAACCTGAGCATCTTAATATCTGAGTTCTTCACATTTCTATACTTCTCAATTCTATACAACTTGATTGTCTGATTAAAAAATGGGCAAAAGATATGAACAGATACATCACCCAAGAAGATATACAGATGGCAAATAAACATGTGAAAAAATGCTCCACATCGTATATCATTAGGGAATTATGAACTAAAACAATGATGAGATGCCACTCCACGCCTGTTAGAATGGCCAAATCCAAAACACTGATAACACCAAAGGGTGTGGAGCAATAGGGACTCTCATTTCACTGCTGGTGGGATTGCAAAATGGTTCAGCCACTTTGGAAGACAGCTTGGCACTTTCTTCCAAACTAAACATACTAGTACCATTTGACCTAGCAATCACGCTCCTTACGTCCACACAAAAACCTGCATACAAATGTTTATAGATACTTTATTCATAATTTTTTTCATAAGTTTGATATTTATTTATTTATTTATTTATGGCTGTGTTGGGTCTTCATTGCTGCGCGTGGGCTTTCTCTAGTTGCAGTGAGCGGGGACTACTCTTCGTTGCGGCACGCGGGCTTCTCATTGCGGTGGCTTCTCTTGTTGCGGAGCACCGGCTCTAGGCACGTGGGCTTCAGTAGTTGTGGCACACGGGCTCAGTAGTTGTGGCTCTCGGCCTCTAGAGCACAGGCTCTGTAGTTGTGGCACACGACCTTAGTTGCTCTGAGGCATGTGGGATCTTCGCGGACCAGGGCTCAAACCCGTGTCCCCTGCATTGGCAGGGGGGTTCTTTTTTTTTTGGTTACGCGGGCCTCTCACTGTTGTGGCCTCTCCGGTTGCGGAGCACAGGCTCCGGACGTGCAGGCTCAGCGGCCATGGCTCACGGGCCCAGCCGCTCCGCGGCATGTGGGATCTTCCCGGACCGGGGCACGAACCCGTGTCCCCTGCATCGGTAGGCGGACTCTCAACCACTGCGCCACCAGGGAAGCCCCGGCAGGGGGATTCTTAACCACTGCATCACCAGGGAAGTCTGCTTTATTCATAATTGCCAAAACTTGGAAACAACCAAGATGTCTTTGATAGGTGAATGGATAAAGAAACTGTGGTATGTCCATACAGTGCAATATTATTCAGCAATAGAAAGAAAGGTGCTATCAAACCATGAAAAGACACGGAGGGACCTTCAGTGTGTATTACTAAGTGAAAGAAGCTAATCTGAAAAGGCTACATTCTGTATGATTCCACCACGGAATCTGGAAAGGGCAGAACTATGGAGATGGTAAAAAGATGAGTGGTTATCAGGGGTTAGAGAGGAAGGATGGATGAATAGGCAGAGCGTCAAACCATGAAAAGACACGGAGGGACCTTCAGTGTGTATTACTAAGTGAAAGAAGCTAATCTGAAAAGGCTACATTCTGTATGATTCCACCACGGAATCTGGAAAGGGCAGAACTATGGAGATGGTAAAAAGACGAGTGGTTACCAGGGGTTAGAGAGGAAGGATGGATGAATAGGCAGAGCACAGAGGATTTTTAGAGCAGTGAAAATACTCTGTAAGATACTGTAATGGCAGATACATATCATTATACCATTGTCTAACCCCACAGAATGTCCACCACCAAGAATGAACCATAATGTAGACTATGGGCTTTAGTTGATAATGATTTGTCCATGTCGGTTCCTCAGTTATAACACATGTAGCACCCTAGTCGGGGATGTTGATGGTGGGGGAGGGTGGGTATGTTTGGGGGGAGGGGCTACGTGGGAACTCTTCGTACTTTCCTCTCAATTTATTTTGAAATCTAAAACTGCTCAAAAAAATAATGTCTATTAATTAAAAATAGAATGTTCAGGAGTGCCTGAACATGCCAGGGATGAAGTAGCCAATTGTCCCTGTCTAAAAATAATCATAATTGAATGGGAAAGACCAATATGGGGACTTCCTGGTGGTCCAGTGGTTAGGACTCCATGCTTCTGCTGCAGGGGACGTGGGTTCAATCCCTGGTTGGGGACCTAAGATTCCCACATGCAGCACGGCCAGAAAAAACAACAACCCCCAAACAATATGTACATGTGCAAACATTGGTGAGGTAAGAAATGTACTCAGAATTCTTGTGAGTGACTCATCTGAACTCTCGACCTTGTGGTCCACGCCATCCTCCCTTAACTTCATTTCAGCTGCTCCTTGCCGTAACTCCATCCTGCATCTCGTCCCCCCACAGAAGCCTTCCACCCCTGACGTCATCATCCCAGCCTCCGTTCAACCTTCCCGGCCCCTCCACCTGCCTCCAGTGTTACCACATCCTCTTTTGCACTTTGATGCATCCACTTCCTCCCACTAGCAGCCCTTATTGCCTCCCCATGGTCCAGCTTTAGCCCCTTTGCATCAGCATCTTAAAACTCCCTTTCTTGTCCCTTTGCACATCCACTGATAACAGCCCACAGCTGATGAGCTCACCTCTCTACCCTGCACCTCTCAAGTGGAGCCCCCCCCAAGAGAAAACCACCCCGTGAGGCTGTGGTCACGACATACTTTCAGTCGCACCCTCTGCACGTCAGCCCTCCGGCTGGAGCTCTCCTGGCTTCTGAAACTGAGCAGGAAATTCCGGCCACGGAGACTGTATCTGGAAGGGATTGCCACGCACCCCTTCCCCCATTTAGTGGAGTCAGTGAAGCTCCTTCACATTTCACTGTTGTGGATGGAGGAATTAACGGTCTTCTCCCAGTAAACCCAGTTGAGTGACCAAGGACACCCAATTGGATTATATTTCATTTACTTCAATAACAGAAAGTGGGAGTTAAATATGGATTTTTAAAAATATAAAACACAGGACGAAGGAAAGCAAGAAGGAAACCTTAAAATCTTGTTACCAAATATAAAGGCGTGCTTGGGAAAAGTACTCTCTTGTGGCCAGTCTTTTTAGAAGCATGCAGGTATTCTCTGTTTAAAAACAGACAGCCTTACCTTTTGTTCCCTCCGTTTTTAATTTGTTTATTTTGCCCAGAACTGAAGATGTCAAGGAAAACGTGTTGGCAGTTTTACTGATTGTCCTGGTTTCCCTGCTCGGATTTCTGACGCTGAACCGAGGCTTTTGCAAAGACATGTGGGTGCTTCTCTTCTGCCTCGTCATGGCCAGCTGCCAGTACTCCCTGTTAAAGGCAAGAGCACATCTAATTCTTACCATCACTAATGTAGCCTTGAAATCATGAGATGATGACACAGACACTTCTCATTTGTGTTCTAGAGCGTTCAGCCTGACCCCGCCTCGCCAATCCACGTAAGTGTCCAACCACGGGCGAGTAGCTCGTCCTCTCTGCTTGCATAGAAGATAGGGGAATGGGCAAAATAGATTCAAAAGGCGACGTGCATATCAATATCCATATATATTGAATATATAAATAGAAATATTAATGCATGGTGGCCAAGTTCAGGCTAGATCGGAGAGCGTGGTGGGGATGGTGGCAGGGACGGAACAGGATGGGAACCAAGAATGTGTGCAGGGCCTTTTCTGCCCCCACTGGACTCATGTCAGGAAAGACGGTGAGCCCAGACTCTGCAATCAGGCTGTCTGCGTTCGTTTTCTGATTTCTGTGTCTGATTGTTGGACCCTGAACAAAATGTGTACTCTCCATGCCTCAGCTTCCCTGTGTGTAAATAAGGATAATAAAAATGCCTATGGGGATTCAGTAATCCAAGTAACGGGCTTAAAACAGTGCCTGGCATAGAAAAATTGCTTAATAGATGGTAGAAACCTCAGTATGTAAGCATGAATCATTATTCTTTTTACCTGAAGCTGATCTCTTTCTCTTCCACATTTTCAAGTGTATTGTTACCTTTTACCTCATCATTTGGGGCTCATTTATATCTGACACTCCGGGCTCCCCAGCACTGATCTCTTGGTGCCTGGGCGTTCTTCCATGAGCTCGGAAGCACACGTAGCATCCACTGACCCGGCTGCACCTTCCCCTGTGGTGCTGCGGCTCCAGGTCTGGCGCTCTCCCTACTGGGACCCTGGCCACATGCCTGTGCACCGAGACCACTGCCTGGTGGATATCCCAGCTCCTTGGGAAACCTTCTTTCCTCTGTCATGGCGAGCTCCTGTGGGTCCCCGAAAACCACTTCCAAAGAAAGAAAACTTGACCTTCCCGCTACTGTGCCTTTAAAAAAATTCATATCCATGATTTAGGACTGCTTTTAGATCTGTGATAGCTCATGCTTAGCTCATAGTAATTAAGAAAAGCTTGTAATTGGACACTCACCTGGCATACATTACTATCTTGTTAAATTCCTCTGTTCCCCATAATTGGTTTAATACATACAATACATCTTCTTTCATCCCAGAGTCTGAATGTCAAGATAAGCAGAAGCAGCATAATTAGGCTGTCACGGATGTGTCGTTGTGACTGTTGTCAGGAATCTGGGTTAGGTGATGAGCGCAGAGACGTACAGCCCTGGGGTGTGCTGTCCCAGCCCACCCTAGATGTGACACTGGCGTCCTTCTGCTGTGATAGATAAGCCCCGCTTCCTAGTGACAGCGCTTGGGTCACTGTCTTTCTGGGTGACGTGGGGGAGGGGTGTTGTATGCTGTTAAACATTCATTTCCTGCATGTACTTTCAGGAGTAATGCTAGGCAAGGAGGATGGCAAGTACTGCTGCATGATCCCTGTAGATCTGTAATGACTGTTCGCGGGACCCTTGGGTCCTGCTCTCAGTTGGAGTCCTATTGTCTATATTGATCCAGTTCCTGGAGGACTAAATGCAGCTGCCCTTCCTTTATCTGAGCAAGCATGTCGTAGTGAGATAGGAAGAAACGACTTCTCTTGCTGTCAACAGAAGCCACAGTCAGACTTCAAACTAAGTTTATGGCAGTACTTAATTTGCTTACACAGATCTCTGAGTAGAATGAGTCCCAGATTTGAGCTGGCATTTCTCTAACTGTTCTGATGAGGCAAGAAAATATGGTAGCTATAAAATAGTTCCTCTTGCCGTGTGGCTGAGCCATGTAGGCGTTTAGAGGCTGATTTACTGTTTAGAGATGAGAAAACCTCAGAAAGGAGATGGTCAAGAGAATGAACCCAGTCTGGTAGAGAGATGGTGCTCAAGCCTGCCACCAGCCCTGGCTAAGGTTCATTCATCAGGGGCTGTCAGATGAACCAGCGCGTTTCAAAACTGCGTTGCTTTGCTCGTTCCCAGGGAGGGCCGTTAATGCAGTCAGTTCTTGGAGTGACTGACTGACCTTCTCCTTTGTTTCCTTCCAGGAGCACAGAGGTGGCAAATTTTGAGCAAGTTGTTGAAACCTGAAGATAGCACAATGAAAAAAAAAAAATTGTTTTTTTCTCATAACATTCTGTGAGCTTCAGATAGGGTTGCAGATTAACGCTGGCCTGCTAATAGTTATGGCACCATCGACCCTGCGCCTGAGAGAAACGTGTCTGATGGGAAGAGAAAAGAGGTCTAGGAGAGCTTACAAAAATGAGAATGGGGGGTAGCTCCTGGAAGGAATCTGAGGATCAGAGACTGGCACCTTAGTCACAGGCAGTGAGGCGCTTCCTTGGCTTACACAGATTTATACACTGGTCTAACCAACAGTATCCACTAATGATAACCCAGAAAGCAAAATCCAGTAGGATCACTGGCACAGAGGCAGTGTCGGGGCCTTTCCCAGCACCTGCAGGGATTCTGAGTTAGGACGGCTGGGGCAGCACTTGGGAACCTGCATTTTAACACTCCCCCACCCCGTGCTGGTGGCGGAGGTGATCTCAGATCACACCCGAGAAACACCGGGATAACTGGAAGCGTGCGGGTTTCGGGATTCGAATCCAGCCTCGCCACGTACAAACTACGGCATCTTGGTCAAGTGACCTCTCTGAATCTCAGGTTTTTCCTCTGTAAAAGAGGAAATAATAAAATAGGATTGTAAGGGGATTAAACAAGATAATGTACATCCAGGGCTCAGCCTAGAATCTGGCACCGCGGGAGCACTTGACAAATGCTGGTAATTTTTGTGTGAGTAAAGTGGGGATAATAATAACAGCCTCAGCTGGATTTGGTCATGAGTGAGTTGGATAATTTATATAATGTGCCCAGTGCAGGACCTGGAATATTCAGTCCTCTGTAAAGGTTTCTTTCGTTTCTCCTTCTGCTCTGCGGATCCAGAGGACTGAGTGTACAGTTTCCACAAAGCCCACCCCTAGGTCCCCAATTATTAACCTCTTCCATCAGTATGTTACAGTTGTCACAACCACAGAAGCAATGTGGATACATTATTATTAACTGAGGTCCATATTTCACTCAGATTTCCTTCGTTTTTATGTAATATCCCTTTTTTTTTTTTTTTTTTTTTTTTTAGGATTCCATCTAGGACATTGCCTGACATTTAGTCATTCTCTCTCCTAAGGCTCCTCCTGGCTGTGACAGTTCCTCAGATTTTCCTTGGTTTTTGATAACTGGACAGCTTTGAGGAGCATTGGTCAGGGATTTTGTAGACTGTCCCTCAGTTGAGATTTAGCTGGGGCTCATCTGATGATTTAACTGGGTTATGGGGGAGGAAAACCACAGAAGTAAAGTGCCATTTTCCTTACGTCATTTCGAGGTTACGTACAATCAACATGACTGAACCACTTTTGATGTTGACCTTGAACACCTGGTTAAGGTGCTGTTTATCGGAGAAACGTTTTTTTTTTAATTTCACTGAAAAGTTTTAGAAATTGAAGTATAGTTGATTTACAGCGTTGGGTTAGTTTCTGGTGCACAGCAAAGTGATTTGGTTATACATATACATATCTATTCTTTTTCGGATTCTTTCCCATTATAGGTTATTACAAGATATTAAGTATAGTTCCCTGTGCTGTACAGTAGGTCCTTGTTGGTTATCTGTTTTATATAGAGTGGTATGTATCCGTTAATCCCAAACTCCTAATTTATCCCTTCCCCACCTTTCCTCTTTGGTAACCATACATTTGATTTTCTGTCTGTAAGTCTGTTTCTGTTTTGTAAATAAGTTCATCTGTATCATTTTTTAAGATTCCAGGTATAAGTAATATCATACAATGTTTGTCTGACTCACTTCACTTCGTATGGTAATCTCTTAAGTCCATCCGTGTTGCTGCAAATGGCATTATTTCATTCTTTTCTGTGGTTGAGTAATATTCCACTGTATATATATGCCACCAAGTGTGGGTCATAGAATACTTGCTGGCTAGGGTTTTACTGGGGTTCAGCTTCCTTAGGGCAGTGGGCGCCCATCCCCAGATCTCCTTCTTTTGCTCCACACACAAGGGGAACTGAAGTGTATAGTTAAAAATTTTCGGTATACATCCAGAAAAAACGAAAACTTTAATTAGAAAAGATACACGCACCCCAGTGTTCATAGCGGTACTATTATAATAGCCAAGACGTGGAAGCAGCCCAAGTACCCATCAACAGATGATTAGATAAAGAAGAGGTGGTGTATATAAACAATGGAATAATGCTCAGCAAAAAAAGAAAGAATGAAGTATTGCCATTTGCAGCAACTTGGATGGGCCAAGAGAATATTATGCTTAGTGAAATAAGTCAGACAGAGAAAGACAAATACTGTATGATATCACTTATGTGCGGAATGTAAAAAATAATACAAATGAATCTATAGAAAAATCAGAAACAGACTCACAGACAGAAAGCAAACTTACGGTTACCAAAAGGGAGAGAGGGGGAAGGATAAATTAGGAGTATGGGATTAACAGATACAAACTACTGTACATACAATAGATAAGCCACAAAGATTTACTGTATAGCCCAGGGAACTATATTGAATATCTTGCAATAACCTATAATGGAATATAATCTGCATAAAAAAAACCAAAACAAATCACTATGCTGTATATCTGAAACTAACACAATATTGTAAATCAACTATACTTCAATTAAAAAAATGTGACTCTAAAAAAAAAAAAATGTGACTCTAAATATAACAGGTGAATTGCTAAAGCAAACAGCAAATCCTTATTAGAGTGAAGAGTTCCACGCAGGTAGACATAGTGTCTCAGAGGGGCTGGACAGAGCAGCCGGCAGTTACTTTTCCACACCCTCTCCTGCTAGGAGCCCTCTTCCACCTTCCAGGAGAAGCTATTACGAACGATTTCCTCCCCCACTCTCTCTTTACTTCACACGAGTAACATTCACGTCATGTGTCTAAAGAATGAGGATTGCGAATGAACTTGATCCGAGTGAGGTTGAGTGTTGGGCCTAGAAGGATCCAGTGGCAAATGCAATCACCATCTGGGTCAGTTTGGCGAGCCAGTGGGTAGTAGCCAGTGGGTAGTATCCAAGTCCTGGCTCGGCTGCACTGCAAAGCCTGGGACACATTTCTTCCTCTTTGTGCCTCGGTTTACTCTTGGCAAAATGAGAGTAATGGTAGGACTTCTTCGAGTGGAATATTTAAAGTAGGTAGAAGAGTGCCTGAGGCACAGGAAAGCAGGATAAATGTTAGCCTTTGCTGTCTTACATCAGCTTGTCAAAACCAGCTGACCTCTGAGTGCGGCCAGACAGGAACTTGTGCAGACTCAGCAGGTGTGAGGCAGCTCTTGTCTGCCCTCTGGGCTGAGAAGCAGAGAGTTCGGATCTGCACGAAGCCTGGAGCTGGCACAGGTAACGGCAGAGATGGGATGGGGCTGGCATGTCCTGGTTGCTGACGGCCTCGGTTCAGTGCCCCTGGGTTCAGACACCCCATCTTCCTTAGAACAAAACCCTTTTATCGCTCTGTCTCCCTATCTATCCATCTATATCTATCTACCTATCTACCTATCTATCTATCATCTGTCTATCAATCTATCTATCTATCCATCCATCCATCCATCTATCTACTTATCTATCAGCAGCAAGTTTGAAGCATCTGAGTAGCCCACTGTCTTGGTAAGAGGACAATTAGAATGGCCTGGTCCCCTAGCCACAAGCACCACTGCTCTCCGGGTGGGGGGGACCTGTAGGTTTGGATAGATTCTCTCACCTTACCCTTTCCTTGCCCTGCGACCAGAGCACCGCCTGTGAAATTGTATATGTAGGTGGGGTTAATGGGAGACCCAAATGCATGTGTAGACCAGCTTTTGTAAAACAGCCTGCAAGATGCCCCAGAGCAGAAATCAGCAGTGCTTCCCCAGGGCATTTGAAGGTGAAAAAACAGGTGGGAAACACTTGGACAAGTTTGAAAAGATTGTGATCAGACTTCACCTGGAGGAGCGAGTGGAATTTTTCTATTGAAAAAAAAAAAAGAATCCTTGGGAGGTTTTATAATTGAATCCTACGTGAAAGAAGGAACTGGAGAAGAGGGAAATTTTGTTAGTGGGTGTTCTTAGGAATCAAGACAAATAAAAGTGACTCACATGCCATGTATTAGTGATATGCTTAGAATGGTTTGGGGACCCCAAAGATAGCATGACGGTGAGGGCAGCCTGTTTCTAAGGGAACCTTAAGGTTTATCTCAGAAATTACAAATAAAAAGGAAGCATTCCCATGCCCAATAAATAAAGTTTGACTTGGACGATCCAAGATGATATCTTAAATTTGTTCAAAGCCACAGACTTTCAATTCCTGGAAAAAGTTATTTTTAACCTTTTGGTAACAGAAAGAACGAGGGCAAGTGGGAAGTAGCTACTTAATTATATTTCTGAAATGGTATCAGTTTGAGGAAAGATCTCATATGCTTGTGTATTTGTATACTAAGTGGCTGTCTATACCAAGCAATTTACTTTGCTATTCACTTGATAAGAAATGCATTAAGATTTCACTTATGCTTTAGTTTCCATTTTTTTTTAAATGCAGAGGAAGTAGCCCCTTACCCATTAATCTATGACCTAGTTGGATTCAAAAGGAAATTTCATAAGAGTACAAAATATTCCTTTAAGACTGAGTCTGGACTCAGGGCCAAACATAGCCAGCCCCCATGGGCAGCCTGCGTTTTCCTTCCTATTAAAAGATGGTCTCAGAATAAGACTATTTCTATTATAGAAGCAGTGGCAATTTAAATTGCATTTCTAAATATGTTCAAGTCAGTGACTTTAAAAATTCATATCCAAACTTGTATCACTTTCTTTTTTTTTGACTTATTTCCTAGTCTTTTTATTTTATATTTTCACACGGTATTTGATTTTCTCTTTCTGACTTACTTCACTCTGTATGACAGACTCTGGGTCTATCCACCTCACTACAAATAACTCAATTTTCTTTCTTTTTATGGCTGAGTAATATTCCATTGTATATATGTGCCACATCTTCTTTATTCATTCATCTCTTGATGGACACTTAGGTTGCTTCCATGTCCTGGCTACTGTAAATAGAGCTGCAATGGACATTGTGGCACATGACTCTTTTTGAATTATGGTTTTTGCAGGATATATGCCCAGTAGTGGGATTGCTGGGTCGTTTGGTAGTTCTATTTTTAGTTTTTTAAGGAACCTCCATACTGTTCTCCATAGTGGCTGTATCAATTTACATTCCCACCAACAGTGCAAGAGGATTCCCTTTTCTCCACACTCTCTCCAGCATTTATTGTTTGTAGATTTTTTGATGATAGCCAGTCTGACTGGTGTGAGGTGATCAAACTTGTATCACTTTCATCTTGACTTTTTATACTCAAAGTAGTTCATGAATTGCAAATAATATTCTCTCCCTAATTCATTTTTGTTGGTTTTTTGAATCTTATGGACTGTGCATTGATTTGTGAGATGTAAATTAATTCTTCATTGACTTTTGCCCTGGAAAGTTGATGTTATAGCTTTTCCTTAATTTTTCTATCCATTCCGGAAGAAGAATAAAACAATGTGTCTCCTCGCCTCTTAAGAATATTTTGAAGGTTAAGATGAAATCAGTTAAGTTTTTGGTCCTCCTCAGAGGACAATGCAGATAAATAGCAAATGTTTAAAACTTGGTTATTCCACTGTGCTACACTGAGACATTTTGTGCAGTCTCTGCAGGTATAATTTGGCACCTGTATTGTCTTGTTTTCTAAGACATAAGGAAATTGAAGCCTACAACTTGTAATTCTATTTCTTGTTAATGATGGAGCTGAACTTAGAGCATGCAGAGCAAATAGCGGTTTAAATTAGTCTGGCACTTGAAATGAATAACACAAATGGAAGTTTCACTGTGGGGGAAGCATTGAATTCGATCTAGATTTTATCCAAGGCTGGTAATTACATTTTCAGGTAAATCTTGCTGAGTCTGAGAGACGTAACATTCTTTTTGATATTCTTCTTTGACAGAGTAAACATCAGGGTATTTTTTTTTTCCCCCGTGGTGTTCTGTGTGTATGAATTACACACAGAGGGGTGAATTGTTATATGGTGTAAGTTGTATAATATGGTATAAATGATTGACTATGAGGCTTTTGTTATTTAATCAGAATTAAAGGTACCATTCAGAAATTGTGTTTGTTTTCTAGGGACACAACCAAATCATAACATATAGCAGACCAATCTATTTTTGTGTGCTGTGTGGTCTTATCTTGCTGCTTGATGCTGGGGCCAAAGCCAGGTACCCTCCCACTTACATTGTGTATGGCCTGAAGCTCTTCTCTCCAGGGTCTCTCCAGTCGGCTAGGGACTTCTTAATAGGTGAGTGAGTTCATTTGGGGGTTGTGGGGAAGAATATAGAGGTGGGAGGGTATTTCTCCCCGTTATTTTTTGAATCCCTCGTTGGATAAATTTTCTTACTTTATTATTGGATCAGGAGATGTGCATTTTTTCTCTTGGCTTGCACACTTTCAGAAGACGGCCTGGGAGGCAGAGCCCCAAGCATCCAACAAGGGACTTATTCTAAAGGAAGTTGATATCCATGAGCAGGGAGCCGCAGCATCGCAATATCTGAAGACTGGTGGCTGAGGTGCCTGACGTGTGGCGTCAGTGGGGCTCCCCAGGGTGGAGGCGATTTTGCCATTAGGGTGGCAGCCACAGCCCCATCTGCACGGCACAGATGCTCTGGTAACGTGTGAGTGGACATGGTTCTCAGTCCAGATGGAGTCCTGGATGTGCCATCACCCAGCCTTCCATTGGTGCACTTTACTTGCCTTAAGGTCTAGGCGGTGTTTGATGTAAAACGCTCCATGTACACAAGTGACCTTCATAATACAATGGTGTAGAGCCCCAGCTTCGGAGCCAGATGGCTGGCTGTTTGAATTCCATCTCTGCTTCTTTACTAGTTGTGTGACCTTGAGCAAAATTCAACTGTGATTACGGGGACAAAAATAGTACACACCACGGAGATTGTTGCAGATTTTAGATGAGTTGGTATATTTAAACACATAGAAACGTGCCTTTAACCAGGTATTAGCTATCATCATCTTTATTATGCGAAGAGGCTGCCTCACTGTGGGCCCGCAGCTCCGAAGACTTGACTGACAAAGCTCTGAGAATTCTTGTGATGACATCCAGAGGTTTCCACACCTGCTGACTTGTGATTATCTGATCCCATTGACCGGATGAGTTGATAAAGGACAGTTACCAAAGACACCACCCCCTAGATCTGCTACTTGCCAGCCAGAAATTTTCCTCAAGAGGAGGTTGTCAAAGCCATCATTAGGACCAGCACAAGAGAGAAACAGGAACTGAGTACGTGTGAGGTTGTCTACCATCACGTGTCTGAAGATACTCTTGTGCCTGTCTCGCGGAGGAAGTGGTTCTCCTCTGGCTGGTGCTGGGGCATGTGGAATAGCGGCTGGAGTTGTGCCTTATGGGTGATAATCTCTGTTCCCCACCACCACTCTCGGTTTCTGCTCAGACCGCCAACGTACCACAGTGGAGAGAGGAAGCGGAGGGGCAAGGGAGACAGGGAGATCTGGTGTCTGCTGCCTTATTCTGCTCCCAGGGAGGAAGGGGTTGAATGCGAACCAAGGGTAGGAGATGAGTCCAGTGGCCACTGAGCAGGCGGGAAGGATGGAGGAGCCCTTTGTCCTATGTAATCCAAGAAGAGAACATCAGATAACAGAACAATACAGGGAGGAGAAAGCACAGTGACAAGAGACAAGGAATCTGGGGGATAAAATTGGCACAAGAAGAAAGACAAGGTCAGTGGTGGGACTAGTTGCTTTTGTAGGCTGAGGGGTGAATTAAGGAAATAGAAACACTCAGGGTGATATTCTTACATAATTTATTTTCCTTTTATGATCTTTCATATATGTTCAGAATATCACTTCTCTTTCATTATAAGGGAAAAAAAAATTTTTTTTTTCCTCCAGGAGGAAGGTGAAGGGCCTTCTTAGTCAGTGCTCATGTCCTTTGCTGACCTCTGGGCTGAAATTTTTATTATTTTCCATTTGGGTAACTTCAGCAAAAACCTATGAGCGAGACTGGCTTTGTAATCATCCTTTGGATGAGAAAGCCGAGAGGTCTTCAGTTCTTAGAACCGTATTTCAAGAGGAGCGGTAGCAAAGCTAGAGTGTGCCCTGAGGAATGTGGCCTCATGGGCTACACTGGGTCTGCACATGGGGCGAGGGAATGGGGGCGTCCAGCCTAGAGGAGAAATGCTTGAGTCCTAGAGGCACATGTGATGGCTGTAGGTGGTTCAAAGGCTGCCAGGCCAAAGTGGGAGGGATTTTGTTCTCTGTTGTTCTCTGTTGGTGTAGCTGTAGTAACTAAGTCCCAGTGGCTGGTGGGTGGATTTCGGCTCACTGGAAGACTGGTGTTGTGGTTTGGTGTAGAGCTGTCCAATAGGCCGTGGGTTGCCTAGTGATGGGAGAAGTTCCCTGACGTGGGAAGAGCTCAGGCAAGATGAGACAGCCATCACTTGTAGAAGGGTTCCATGCCCTGTATGGGCTCTTTATCAGATGTGATGGGTCCTTTTTCAGATGTGAGAGTTTGATGTTTTATTTTAGTCTTTAGGACCATAATCCCTTACCTACACTAATGCAGCTTCAAGGATGTAACCCTTGGAGATGGTGGAGGTTTTGTAACCAGCGACTGAGATGGATCCACCGTCATCTGCACTCCGAGACTCACATTTCCATGTCTTGTGTAAAGACTTGTCTCTTGGCCCCAGGAATCCGTGTCAGCAGTGTGCGAATACAGAGATACGGCATGTAGGAGACACACAACGCATACAGTCATACCAAGTTCAGAGTCTTGGTTTTACTTCCGTGTTATTTTAATTCTGCTTACCTCCCCCAAGCCCCAACCTGCAGATACAGTAATGAATATTACTCTTCACATAACGGAAGAAAGAAGCAAGTTCCAATGTTTTTATTTATGCATTGTGCTTGGAAAGAAGTGGAACTGTACCAGAAGTTTCTGCACTTATGGTAATTATTAGGAAACATGAGGAGTAGGGAAGATGTGAGAGAAAATTACAGACCCTCTCAGCAGTATGCTTAGAAAAAAAGTCTTTGTTCACAGGGAAAGTTGCCAACAACCACAGGGACTTTTTGATTTTTTACTTATGGGAAAAAGGACAAAATCATTTCGGCAACTTCAAGCGGAGTTTTCTAGCCGTCCTCCTGATGCTTCTTCATTCACGTGCGCTGCACCCTGACATTCACGTGGCCTCCGCCTTCTTCTGATTCCACCTGCGCAGCTCTGACTCTAAAGACGAGAGGTTTCCTCTGTACTTCATCCTGGGGGAGACCTAGACCCTGGGCTCCCCGTCAACAGCTGTCCGTCCTGCGCTGTGTCGTCTAGCTCCCGCTCCGCAGGCACAGCCAGAGGATCTTCAGTTAGGACTTCCTCGTGGCTCGTACCATTTTATTTTCCCCCAGCATCATTCATCGTGTTCCAGTGCTTTGCACTTTATTAGTTTGGGTTTTATAGCCTAATGTATTTCTTATAGAGAATACTTCTTTACCCACGTTTTGCTGGTATTTGTCTACCATTATTCCGTTATTTCACGCCCATACTTCTCTCTGTAGTTCTTCGTTTTTGGTAGTTTTCATTGCACACAACACTTGAGAATGTGGACTAATGCCCGTGACGAATGCAGCGTACCATCTAATCTTCATTGCTGGGTTTTGAGTCCCAAACTTAAGAAGAGAACTAGTCAGTTTGCTTAAAATCATGTGAATTAAAGTGTTCATGCTCAAAACGGTATGTCCTGCTATTAAGTGTCTGTTTATTTCTTATATCTTTCCTTTCCTATAAAAACTGAAAAAAGAAATTGTCATATAGTTATGACTAGCAGATCCGTATTTGTGTCTTGTTGCTGACTTTGGTTTTTTTTTTAGCTTTATTGAAGTACAGTTGATTTCCAGTGTTAATTTCTTCTGTACAGCAGAGTGACTCAGTTAAACATATATATATCAGTATATTCTTTTTCTGTTCTTTTCCATGATGGTTTGTCACGGGATATTGAATATAGTTCCCTGTGCTCTACAGTAGGACCTTGTTGTTTATCCGTCCTATATGTAATAGTTTGCATCTGCTAATCCCAAACTCCCATTCCTTCCCCCGACCCCCCTTGTTATTGCCGGCTTTGATTGAAAAAAGTATTACTCACAGATGCTTTGGGTTTTCACCATATAGTTAAAATCTTGCCACAGACAACATTACAACAAAATCACCATGTGTGTCAAAATATGGCTCCAATCCCAAACAAAGGCCCGTTTATCATAGCCATGTTCATTACATAAAATTTTATTTCCACACATTGTTGGAACAGTTTCTTGGTATTGTTGTAGTTGGGTTTGCCCCATTTTACTGTAGTGGGGTTAACCCACGATTAGCCAGAGAATGGCACACATAAATACTCTCATCCCTGCAATTCCACTGTGGAAAGTTTGCGTTTCCAGTTTTTCAGAAATAGCTGAAACGCGGTCCCCATCCTCCCTACCTGCCCTTTTCACTGCAGTTTATACATGGGGTTTGGACATAGTTCCATGTTTAGGTGTCTTAGATTTCAAATCAACTTTCCTTAGTTTTATTAGGGTTTACCAGTATCAAACTTCATTGACTTTCCACCCAATAAACTGAGACAGAAAGGTAGACAGATGTACTGTGACACCACTAATGGGAGTTTCTGTGTTTCTCTGAAACCCAGCTCAAATAGGATCGAGAAAGAGAATGATGGGGAAATTGCTGTAAAATGCAGCTCGACGATGCGTTATTTCCCTGAACAAATGATCTCTGTGAAACACTGGATTATAACGTATGGATGTTTCATCCAATTGCATTGTTACGGTTTGGGAAGCTGCCAGTTTTCCTCTCGTCAGGCAGGGTCCCTTTCACCTCCCAGGTGACGTGCGCCACCTGAGAAGCAGGCCCTTCAGTGTCGCACCGTCATGGCTGTGAGATTTCTTAGTTCATCACCACTCTCCCTTGCTGCTCTGTGGGTCTGAGGTTCTGACTGAAACCTGAGTCTCCACCGGGTATTTAGAACAGAACACACACAGCAACTCAAGCCCTGGAGGTGATAGAAGCACAGAGCAAGGAGCCTTGCAGGAAGAGACCCTCTAACAACTGTGCTTGGGTTTTGCATGATCATGTAATTTCCTGGTCCTCTTTTCCCATCTCATTTCCCCTAAGTCCAAGTCTGTCATTGCGAGCTGAAGGCGGATCTACTCTCCGCCCACCATCCCCATGTGTCTGCTCAGTCCCAGGCCTGCCTCTTCCTCAAAAGCAGCGCCTTTATTATTTCCACGGGCCTGTGCGGCTCAACCTCCAACCTGCTCCAGTGGGTAGGGGAGAGGAGGCCGTATCGCCTCCAGGACCTGGGTGGGGTGGGCTGGGCTGAAAGGGGGGAGGGAGGTGGGACTGCAGCGGGAACCTCGGCCACCTTTCCCGCACGCTTACCATCAATTTTGTCTGTTCACTTCCAGTATTTCTATATTGCTTCCCTGCAATCTCCCTCCTTGGGCTCTTCCCGCAGATCAACACTTTCTGCATCTATCTTTTGGAGCAAATTGACATGCTGTTTTTTGGAGGTTCTGGTAAGTCTTGTTCATTCTGTTCGTCCTGTAAAAAAGTCTGAAGTTCAGATAAGGGCTAAGTAGCCTCAGGCGTGAAATGAGGTCTGGACAGTTAGGTTGTCCTGAGCCTTTGTAGGACTTCAGCTCTGGTCCGTCAGGTTGATGGTGGGCCCTTCTAGATTCCTTCATCCAAATTGAAAGTGGTCCACCCAGCTTGACACAAGCGGAAAACAGGGAAGCGTAGAATTCCATGAGCTTTGCACTAGGTTTAAGGCTCTTCTAAGTGTTCTTTGGAAAAGCCGTATGTGTGACTGTGTGTGAATGTGGGTGAGTGGAGGTGAGTGTGTGCGCCGTGTGTGTATTTGAGCATGTACACGTCTGAGTTAGTCTGGGAGCGTGCGCGTGAGACATTGTGAGTGTGTGTGGTGTGCGGGCCTGTACAGACAGGCGACCTGTGTCCTTTCATTTGGTGTGTACTTTAGATTCCAACCAAGGTGGATGAAGCTTCATCTAATGCTTACTTGGAGACTTTAATCAGATTGCTTACCTTTAAAGTTTACTCTTCTCTAAATGGAGACTAACGTGCTGATCTTATAGTGTTGCTGTAAGGATTCCATGAAGTCTGTACATAAAGCACAAGACCATAGAGGGCAATTAATTACTGCTGCCACCTCCTTGTACACACACAGACACACACTCACACACACAGGAGTGCTTTCTTGTTCTTTTTATCTATCTATCTATCTGTCTATCATCCATCTCCCTCTGTCCTTATCTCTGTCTCCAGCTCCATCCCCATCTCCGTCTCCATCCCCATCTCTATCTCCACCCCACCATCTCCATCCCCATCTCCAGCTCCATCTCTCTCCTTTCTTCTGTTGAAATGGCCATCCCTGAGCTTTCCGGGGCCAGCAGCTTCCAACTGTAAGCGACAAGGTCTCCCCACCTCCGCACTGCCTGGTTCACACAGCCTTCCAAGAATGCTATCAAAAGTTCTTTCTATCTGTGGTCCTCCTGAGTTGTTAGGTAACGGTCAGTGTCTTTCTTGTACTAAGATCCGCTCAGGGCTTTTTGACTGCCCCGTAGATTGATTTTTTTGCCCCTTTCACAGGCATTTTGCATTTGAAAGCTACAAACTTCATTTCTTCTTTTTTTTTTTTTTAATTTTTACTGGAGTATAGTTGATTTACGTACAAACTTCATATCTTACAACATTTACTGACCGTGAGACTTGCCAGTCTAGAAGGGAACTCTTGACGTTTGTGTTCCAGCTGTTTCGGGGATGCTGTCGGCCGTTTACAGCGTGGCCCGGAGTGCTTCCGCCGCAGCTGTGCTGCACGTGTTCTGCTTCAGCGCCGTGAAGGTAGGTATGAGGCCCAGGGCCTTCTTCTCACATCCACTGAATTCACGGTATTTTAAGTAAACAAATGTCTCTTCCAATTTCAAGAGAAATGGGATCTGGGCACATTCGCAATAACAGGGCCTGGCGGATGAAGCCTCGGTGGTTTAGAAGATGCATTAAGATACCCAATTTGCCACGGAGCACAAAGCCCACCTGGTCTGACCCCCTGCCCTCTCCAGGTGTCTGCCTGGCTTGGTCAGTTACTGACACTGGGCGGGGCTTCTGCTTAACATGGTAAAGGGATACAGTTGCATCAAGCTTTATGGACAGAGAACGGGAATGGCTATGACAGTAAAAAATTTTAGAATCCAGGAAACAGATGGACCATAGATTTATCCAGATGGAGAAAGTTAAAACCCAGGCTGGCAGCAAGGGAAACCTACGATGATGAAAAAACAAGGTAAGCTTTAACTTTAGGAAAACAGCAAGAGGTATCAGAAAAGCAAATGGTACATGCGTAGCTCAGCTGTGAATATTTTGTATCTATGGCGATCTAAATAAGAGTTATAACTGTAATGGCAGAATGGGGGAGGTGAGTGTGTGTGTGTGTGTGTGTGTGTGTGCGCGCATGCGTGTGCCCCTCTTGGGGAGGTCTTTTTTTTTTTTAACATCTTTATTGGAGTATAATTGCTTTACAATGTTGTGTTAGTTTATGCTGTATAACAAAGTGAATCAGCCATATGTATACGTATAGCCCCATATCCCCTCCCTCTTGCGTCTCCCTACCACCCTCCCTATCCCACCCCTCTACGTGGTCACAAAGCACCAGCTGATCTCCTGTGCTATGCGGCTGCTTCCCACTAGCTATCTGTTTTACATTTGGTAGTGTATATATGTCCATGCCTCTCTCTCACTTCGTCCCAGCTTACCCTTCCCCCTCCCCATGTCTCCCTATCCCACCCCTCTACGTGGTCACAAAGCACCAAGCTGATCTCCCTGTGCTATGTGGCTGCTTCCCACTAGCTATCTGTTTTACATTTGGTAGTGTATATATGTCCATGCCTCTCTCTCACTTCGTCCCAGCTTACCCTTCCCCCTCCCCATGTCCTCAAGTCCATTCTCTACATCCTGTCCTTCCTCTTGGGGAGGTCTTTTTTTTTTTTAAGGTTTTTAAAATAACATTTATTTCTTAAAAGTTAACATGTGCATAATAGGAAACCAAAGAACACAAGAAGCAAAAAACAAAGTCGTCCATCATCACAAGTCTTGGGGAGGTCTTAATCTTGTCTTCCACATTAGAAAGTCAGCAAATAATATCTGAAGTTGAAAAAAAATCAAGAAATAACAAAACAAGCATGTTATCTGGAAGTATGGAAGTAAATAGACGATGAAACAGGTGAAAGTCCCTGCCTTTGGGAAGCAGGAGTTGGAGCAAGGAGATGGATGGTGTGGGCAGGGGACCACTGCTGTTCATCTAGGCATGTAGAACTGCAGAAGGGCTATGAAGTCTGAAATCAATAGCACATATAACGTGTTAAGGGGCATCTTCAATCAGTAAAAAAGTAATTAATTTATAGTATACATATTTCTTGACTTTATGGACACCCTGCCTTTAATGTGTTACACCACAAGTACCTCTTTGATAAAATAAAAATTAAATGTAAAACAGTAAATAATATATGTTCCAAAGGGTTTTAAATATATATTATATGACATTTATTAATTAACTTTTTAAAAGGTTAGCTTAAAATCATATTAAACTCATCAGTGTCAATGGCAGAAAGATAATTGTTTATTCCCCTTTGTGGAAGAGAGGAATTCAATAACATTATCTTCTGATGTATCACATTTGAATTTCTCTGGGGTAATCAATGGCATAATTCCCTCCCTCACTCCTTCCATCCTTTTCATGTGGCTATTCTTTTTTTACATTAAAAAAAAAAGAGAGGGGAAGGATCTTTTTTCTAGTACACAATGGTAATGTACATGCTTGTGGTGGCTCTGTTTGTTACCACATTTATACTGTCATGTAGAACAACAGTTATATAATTAAGCAGTGTTCCTGGGTTCTTTCTTTTGAACTACATTCCTTTATTCTGTCACAAGACCCCAGGGATTTCATTCAGGAAAACTCCTTAGGTGTTTTCTGAAAACCTCTTTCCACTGCCCTTTGTTAAAGGGCACATGACTGCCTATAAAATTCGGGGGCACAAACTTTTCCCTTACAGGACCCTTTTATAATTTGCTCTGTTGTGTTCCAGTCTCTTTTTGTTTATATATTTATTTTTTTATTAATTGTTTGAAAGTCTGGTTCATTGAGATATATACTTTGTATGCTGCAAAATTCAAGTTTTTAATATATATAATTTGGTAAGTTTTGATACATGTATAGAGTCATGGAACCAATGCCACAATCAAGTTATAGAATATTACCAACTCAAAGGTCCTATTGTACCCCTTTGTGGTCTGTCTCTTCTCCCTATGTCAACCTTTGACCACAACTCATATGATTTTTATGTTTATAACTTTAAAAAATCAACTTTATACAATAAAATGCACTAGTTTTAAATGTACAATTAGATGAGTTTTGATGAATGTGTCACCATCATAGTCATGATGTAGAACAATTCTACCACCACCAAATTTTTCTTCATCCCCCTCCCCAGGTGCAGGTTCCTGCAGCCACTGATCTGCTCTCTGTCATTGTAGTTCGCTTTTTCTAGAACTTCACATAAATGGAATTACGCAATATGTAGCTTTTGAAGTACTTCTTTCAATTAGTGCAATGCTTCTGAGATCCAACAATGTGTCAGTAGTTTTTTTTTATTTTTATTGCTGAGTAGCATTTCTGTGGTTATTTCCAGTTACTGAAAATTATGAATTATATATATATATATATATATATATGCATATAACTTCATAATAAACTGCCAAACTGTTGTCCAAGGTGTCAGTACTGGTTTCCATCCCCCTATAATCTCTGAGATATCCAAGTGTTCCAAATTCTTTCTAGCACTTAATGTTGTCAGTTTTTAAAAGTAGTAGCCATTCCAGCGTGTGCTAGTATCTAACTGTGGTTTTAATTCGTATTTCTCTAATAACGATTATTGTCGAGTCTGTTTTCATATGCTTGCTTGCCATTTGTGAAAGATCATTGGTGAAAAATCTGTTAAAATCTTTTACTCATTTTAAAATTGCATCGTATGCTCTTATTATTAAGATAGGAGTTTTTTTACATATTCTGGATATAAGTTCTCGATCAAATATATATTGCTCATATATTTTTTTCCAGTTCGTGGCTTGTACTTCCATTTCATTAACATTATTTTTCAAAGAACAGAAGTTTTAAATTATAGTGAAGTTAAATTTATAAGTTATTTATTTTATGGTTTGTACTTTTTATGTTCTATCTAAAAATATTTACCTAACGCAAGGTTACAAATATTTTTTTCCTAAAAGTTTTGTAGCTGTAGCTCTTACATTTAGATCTATGATCCGTTTTGAGTTGACTCGTGTGTATGAGATGAGGTAAAGATTGAGATTCACTAGCACAGTTGTTGAAAAGTCTAACCTTTCCCCACTGAATTACCTTGGAAACATTGTAAAAGATCGGTTACTGGCTACTGGTTTATGGTCCAGCAGGTAAGGAGTTTGGGAGTTATTACACCATCCTAAGAATAAGTGAAAAGCTGAACAAACTGAAAAAAACAGAAAGGTCTTCTTAGATCCATCAGAGGAGAGAGGCAGCAGGGCAAATTCCTGCTTCCAAAACTGGAGAGACAGACAGGTGAATACAGAGGAACAGGAACCCAGGAGCAGAAACCTCTATGGGAACCAGTACCAGGGGTAGGAAAACCTGAACAGTGATTGACAAATTCCTGGAGGCTCAGTGTAGACAAGTCTGAGGGTTAATAACTCCAGGTGAATCCAGTCATCAGGGAGCCCCACACTTTTGTGAGTTTCACCCCCACTAGCTCAGCCAGGTTGTCAATAGTGAATATTGGAGGAAAACCCCTTCCTGCCTTCCGCAGGTAGAGGGGAGAGTAACCATTTTGAAATATACCAGAGCATTCTTTTCTTCTTAACTAAGCCTGCCTCAAGATTTTACTGGAGCCTAAACTATTGGGATTTTTTTCAGAACCTAACTTACCTGGAGGAGGGGAAATACCAAAGTCCAGTTTGGCTACAGCCTTCCATGTGAGGGAAGGGAAATACCCAACTCCAGCCTAGTCCTTTCAAGCCATTCTGTTCCACCTAAGGTGAGGGTGGGACTCAGAAGCACTTGTGAAGTTCACAGTCCAGAGACACAGGGTCACCAAAAGACAGAGAACTAATCCCAGGACTGTAGAATACCTCTCCCCTCACACGTTAATACCGCATGACTAAAGGTCTGTTTACCATAGTTCCTTTTACCTGTTACGTCATGTCTGGCTACCAAGGAAAAAATTACAAGGCATACTAAAAAGCAAAAAACACAGTTTGAAGAGAAATAACAAGCATCAGAACCAGACCTAGATATGGCAGGATGTTGGAATTATCAGACTGGGAATTCAAAACAGCTATGATTAGCATGCTAAGGGCTCTAATGGATAAAGTGTTCAGCAGGCAAGAGCAGATGTGCAATGCAAGTAGAGAGGTCGAAATTCCAAGAAAGAATCGAGAAGAAATGCTGGCAATCAAAAACACTCTAACAGAAATGAAGAGTGCCCTCGAAGGGCTTATAAGTAGGCTGTACATGGCTGAGGAAAGAATTTCTGAGCTTAAGGATAGGTCGATAGAAACTTCCAAAATGGAAAATCAGAGAGAAAAACGACTGAAAACCCCCCCAGAATATCCAAGAACTGTGGGACAACTATAAAATGTATAACGTGTAATGGGAATACCAGAGGAGAAGAAAGAATGGTATAGAATATGACTGAGAATTTCCCCAAATTAGTATCAGACACCAAATCACATATCCAGGAATCTCAGAGAACACCAAGCATGATAAATGCCAAAAAACTACACCCATGCATATTATGTTCCAGTTGCTAAAAATCAAAGATAAAGAAAAAAATCTTGAAAGATACCAGAGAATAAGAACACCTTGCCTATAGAGGAGGAAGGTAAGAATTGCATCTGACTTCTCCTCAGGAGCTGCTATAGACTGAACTGTGTCTCCCCAAAATTCCTGTTGAAAACCCTAACCTCCAATGTGATGATATTTGGAGATGGGGCCTTTGGGAAATAGGTTTAGATGAGGTCATGAGGGTGGGGTCCTCATGATGGGATTAGTGCCCTTATAAGAAGAGAAGAGACACCAGAAGTCTCTCTGCCATGTGAAGACACAGAGGAAATGCAGCCGTCTGCAAGCCAGGGAACCTTCA
Source organism: Neophocaena asiaeorientalis asiaeorientalis (assembly GCF_003031525.2). NCBI lineage: Eukaryota > Metazoa > Chordata > Mammalia > Artiodactyla > Phocoenidae > Neophocaena > Neophocaena asiaeorientalis. The sequence continues at coordinate 991,540 of NW_020172473.1, read as the reverse complement.
CTAGCACCTGGCCATGCTGGCAACATAATCTCTGACTTGCAGCCTTCAGAACTGTGCAAAATAAATGTCTGTTGTTTAAGCTGCCCGGTCTATTTATTGTACTTTTTTATGGCAACCTGAACTGAGTAAGACAGAAACAATGCAAGCAAGACAAGAGTGGAATAAAATAAATTGTTGAAAGTAACACACACACACACACACACACACACACACACACACACACACACATCTAGAATTCTGTACCTTGCAAAATTATCTTTCAAAAGTGAAAGATAAATGTAGACTTTCTTGGACAAATAAAAATTGAGGAATTTTCTTGTGACTAGACCTGCCTGGGGAGAAAATATTTGCAAAAGACATATCTGATAAAGTACTGTTATCCAAAAAATATACAAAAAACTTTAAAAACTCAACAATAAGAAGAACTTAATTAAAAGTGGACAAAAACCTGAATAGGCACCTCACCAATGAAGATGTGCAGATGGCAAATAGGCATATGAAAATATGCTCAACATCATATGCCATTAGGGAACTGCAAGTTAAAATGACAATAAGATACTAATACACACCTATTAGAATGGCCAAAGTTCAGAACCCTGACAACAACAAATGCTGACAGGCGTGTGGAGCAACAGGAGCTCTCACTTATTGCTGGTGGGGATGCAAAATGATACAGCCATTTTGGAAAACAGTTTGGCAGTTTCTTACAAAGTAAACATACTCTTACCATACAATCCAGCAGTTGTGCTCCTTGACCCTCTTTGAAAACTTAGGTTCACACAAAAACCTGCACACAAATGTTTATAGCGGCTTTATTTAATAATTGCCAAAAACTTGAGAACAATCAAGATGTCCTATAGCAGGTGAACAGATAAATAAAACTGTGGGGCATTCAGACAGTGGAATACTATTCAACATGCCCCACTCAGACACACATCCCCCAATAAGGTATCACGCCATGAAAAGACTTGGAGGAATCTCAAATGCATATTTCTAAGTTAAAGAAGCTAATATAAAAAGGCTACATATTGTAAGATTCCAGCTATATGACATTCTAGAAAAGACAAAACTTTCTGCATCTGCTGAGAAGATCATACCGATCTTTTTTTAGTCTGTTGACAGGGTGAATTACATTGGTTCACTTTTAAGTGTTGAATCGATGTTGCATTTGAAAGATGAACCCCAGTTGGTCATGATGTATTATCTTTTTTATAGATTGCTCAATTTTATTTACTAATATTTTGTTGAGGAATACTGTGTGTATGATCGTGAGGTTTCTAGTTCTCTGGTTTCCTTTTCTAGTAATGCTTTGTCTTATTTTGTTATAAGGTAATGGGCTCATAAAATGTGTTGGAAGGCATTTCCTTCTAAATTCTAAAAGAGTTTGTATAGAATCGGTATTATTTATTTTATAAGTGTTTGATAGAATTCATAAGTGAAGCCATCTGGGCCTGGAATTTTCTTCAGGGGAAGGTTTTAAACTATGAATTCAATAAATATCAAGTTTTCAGATTATCTAATATTGAAATAGTTATTTCCTTCATGGAGTTTGTCTATTTTCTCTACATTTTCTAATTATTGGCATATATATTATACTTTCAAGGTCCAAAGCGTTTGTAGTGATGTCTCCTCTTTTATTGCTAATATTGGTAATTTGTACCCTCTCTTTTTTTTCGTGATCAGTTTGGCTAGGGGCTTATTAATCTTTTTGAACTTTTTATATAATAAGATTTGAGTTTATTGTTTTTATTTTTTATTTCCATTGATTTCTGCTCTTTATTATTTCCTTCTTCTTGCTCACTTTCGTTATAATTAGTTCTTTTTGTCCTGATATTTTTAAGAAGGAACATACATTATTTTACACTCTCATTAAACAATCAATTATCTTATAAAGGCATTAAAAATATAAGGAGAAAAGTATCTGTTTTATTTACCTCGCCATTAATGTACATTGCTTTGTGTAGATCCATCTTTCCATTTGGTATCATACTCCTGTCTGAAGAACTTTCTTTAACAAAACTTGTCATGCAGGTCTACTGGTAGTGAATTCTTGCAGCTTTTGCCTGAAAAATTCCTCGTTTTTGCCTTCATTTTTGAAGGTATGTTCACTGGTGTAGAATTCTGGGTTGACAGCTTTGTTTTTTCCCTTTCAATACTGTAGATATGTTGGCACATTTTCCTGGATTGTATAATTTCTTATCAAGATCTGCTGTTATTCTAATATTTGTTCCTCTGTCAGTAATGTACTTTTTTCTTTGGCTACCTTCCAGATTTTCTCTTCATCTTTTGTTTTCAGCAATCTGAAAGTGATGTGACTAAGTGTATGGTGTTTATTTTTATTTTACTTAAGGTCCTCTGAGCTGTCTTTGAACTTTTTTCAGTTGATATTTCCAAATCCTCAGCCATTATCTCTTCAAATATGTGTTCTGCCTTGTCCTGTTTTTCTTTTCTACTTGGGCGTTCAATTATATGCATATGTTAGACTGTTTTAATAGTGTTCCATGTCTTTCGGATACTATGTTCTTTTTTTTTTTTTTGCGGTACGCGGGCCTCTCACCGCTGTGGCCTCTCCCGTTGCGGAGCACAGGCTCCGGACGCACAGGCTCAGTGGCCATGGCTCATGGGCCCAGCCGCTCCGCGGCATGTGGGATCTTCCCGGACCAGGGCACGAACCCGTGTCCCCTGCATCGGCAGGCAGACTCTCAACCACTGTGCCACCAGGGAAGCCCTCTCCCTCTTATTTTTTGATTAATGATGTTATTGATTTTGTTTACATGGTCTGTTTTAAATTTTTTTGCAATCTTTTTTTGTATGTTTGCCGTTCACGTCTCTCATTCCTGTTTTCATGGTCTGCTTCTCTTTATATTGTTCCTTCGTGTTCTCGTATGGTATCTAGAGTTTCTTATTTCAACAAGAAGAAGAACAGAAACAACAACAAATATTAGTTGGGAAATTATGATGTACCAGGAACCTTCCATTTCATAAGAACCTACTGAAACTGAATAGTGGGTCACAGCTGCCCCAAACACACAGGTCTCATCATACCCTATCATCTCTTCTACCCGACCCATGATTACCTGTGTTTATATCACCTGTCTGCTCAGGTGGACATTTGATTTGTGACCCCTGTCTGGGAGTCAAGCGGAAATTGAGCTGACTTCTGTCTGAAAAATTTAAGGCTCCCTGACCAAATCTTTCTAGAGGTACCTCAGGTTTAAAATACAGGAAGAGAAGAAAGTGAAACAAAGAATGTTTCAGTAACATACCACCAGTTCAGATATATCTTTCCCCTGGAAAAATATGTTATTCATGGACTTTTAGGTCGTTCTATCAGGAATCTTCATCCCAGGGATACGAATGAGATACCTGGGACAGTGCTTGTCTTTACTTCGTCCTCTTTGCTCCAACATCCCGACCCTTGAACTGACCGGATAAAACCTGTTGCCCCCAATACAGCCGAGGGGTCCAAACGCGGCCATCCACAGATGTCTGAGTCCAGGCATGATGTTGTCTGCCACCCCCCTGGCCTGCCTTAACTCCGTCCCTTCCACCTCTGATTTAGTTGATGTCAGCAGGGATTTAGTGAGATCCTGTCCTGCTTACTTACTCAATACACTTCTCTCTCTCTCTGAAATAGAGAGTGGGAATTTCATTCGTGTATCAGATGTCAAAATCTTCTTTCAGACTAGTCTCATCTGTAAGATAAGATCCAGCATAAATTCCTCAAAGCCTATGGCTTATGCACAAGTACTTTCTCTAGTTCCCAGTATAGATTGATGCTTTTTTCTTTTTGAATATTTATTGGACATTTAATGGGAGGAGGAAAGCTAGTTCCCTGTGTTCTTTTTCTTTTTTAATTTTTATTGGAGTATAGTTGATTTACAATGTTGTGTTAGTTTCTGCTGTACAGCAAAGTGAATCAGTTATACATGTACATATATCCACTCTTTTTAAGATGCTTTTCCCATATAGATCATTACAGAGTACTTAGAAGAATTCCCTGTGCTCTACAGTAGGTCCTTATTCGTTATCTGTTTTATATATAATAAGTGTTCCCTGTGTTCTTCATGCCATTTTGACCAGGACCCAATACTTTATCCTTCTTTTCAACCTTGAGCAGCAAATGGTATCTGATGGAAATATTCTTTTCTTTGGTTGATAGAAATGGGAACATGCAAGCTGTCTGTAACTGAAGCAGGAGCTGAACAGTTCATATTCACTGCAACATGTATTTCTTTGTTTAGAAAGGACTTTGCCAGGGACTTCCCTGGTGACACAGTGGTTAAGAATCCGCCTGCCAATGCAGGGGACATAGGTTCGAGCCCTGCTCCGGGAAGATCCCACATGCTGCGGAGCAACTAAGCCCGTGCGCCACAACTACTGAGCCCGCGTGCCGCAACTGCTGAAGCCTGCACACCTAGAGCCTGTGCTCCACAACAAGAGAAGCCACCGCAATGAGAAGCCCGCGCACTGCAATGAAGAGTAGCCCCTGCTCGCTGCAACTAGAGAAAGCCCGTGCGCAGCAATGAACACCCAACGCAGCCAAAAATAAATGAATAATTTAAAAAAGAAATGACTTTGCCAGGTACTATAGTGATATGAGAGGAGAAACAGTCAGTTCTTTCTCAGGAGTTTAACATTCATCAAAGCTGATGACATGCTGTGGATGATCAGAAAAGAGAAAACCCATCAGAGGAGGTGGTTGTTTAGCGCAGCCTTCAAACGTTTTGCAGTTGGGCCGAGAACCTTGCCATAGGCTATGCAGTCAAGCATGTGAAACAGTTTCGTCAGAGTTAGGAATGAATGATCATGGCAGATGGAGGAGATGGTAAGGATATTAACCTACTGATGGTGAAGGATAGGGATGACTGGATATGTCAGCAGGATATATCAAAGTTACGGACAGTCTTGCATGCAAGGCTAAAAGTGTATGCTTTTTGGTCCATTGGGTATGATGTGTACCACAAGAATACTGGTTGCCTGAAAGGAACTGTAGCAAAAAGAGGCCATCAGCCCTAAGGCTGTTGAATGCCATAGGGCAGCTGATGGCCTCCCCTGTGATGGAAACAAGGTGCTAAAAAGTTCCCAGTTGACGTCCAAGTCACTCCATGAGTGGTCAGACCAAAAACGTTACTTCCGGATTCTCCGCCAGCTGTCTCACCGCTAAATCATAACTGTTTACTCTAAATCTTTGATTTATGATGAACCTTTGTCTCGTGCTTCATGCTTTTGAGCAGGTAAGCCTCATTTGATAGTAAAAAATAATTCATTGGTAATAGAATGATGGTTGAATCTATAGAAGACAGAATATTCTTCCGTACTCAGATGCTTTCCACAGAAGAACAACTCATGGGACTTCTTAGATTAATTCCTAAAGGAGAAGGTGTATGCCCTGAAAAACCCATTTCGTATGACAAGTGGTTTTTTTTTTTTTTTTGCCATGCTGCGCGACTTGCGGGATCTTAGTTCCCCCACCAGGGATCGAACCCGGGGCACCCCCCGCAGTGAAAGCACCAAGTCCTAGCCACTGGACCGCCAGGGAATTCCGTTGACAAGTGTTGAAGGCTCATTATCAAAAGTAATGTACACTCCTGGGATTGTTAAATGACTTTTTCTTGCAGAATTCTTAGAGGGTTTTGGAAGCTGTTGAAGAATCTGGTATTCAAGAAGAAGTTTTTTGGGTTTTTACCTAGGTGTGGAACAGATACTGTAATTCCCTCACCTCCCCAAGTCCGACTCCCTCCTCATAGCAGACGTTGCTAATTGATCACAGCATTTTTTCTCACTGAGGTCAGCAGGGCTCCGCGGTGCCCAGGCAGTAGTACAGGCAGCCAGTACCAACTGATCAGAGCTGGTCCAAGAGATAAGATCTATTTACTGTCCTGGGCTGAGACTTCTACTTCTGTTTTTCTTTCTGTTTATGGCCTGCCATCGGCGTAAGTCACTGTTGGATCAAAGTTAATAGATTCCACTTTGAAAGCACGCTGCCGACTCTGTGATGGGACTGAACACTTCAGAGGCTCTGGGGTTTACTTATGTGTTGAAACAGGCTTTTTACCAGGTGAAACGGGGGTACTTTGAAAGATATTTTTAATCTCAAAGAGGTAATGACTTCCTTGCTCAGCACAGAACAAGCATCACTTGTGGTAAAATAGTTGGATCTGTTGTTAGAGAATCTTAATGTTCTATCTATATTTTGAAACACCTTTTAGTTAAAAATAGAGCAGTGTGCATTTCTCCCTTCTCATTTGTAAGTCCTGAGTTTTCTAAAGGTCTCAGATAGACTCTCCACTTTAAAAAACAGCGTCTATTAAATGCTGTGCATTGCATGAATGTGTTTAACAAATTGGCAAGGGCATCCTTAGGAAAAAAGAGAAGCTCACCCACCTTCAACTTAACATATTTATCCAGAGCTGTGATTCCACTTCTTGTTTAATGACGCTTTTGTTTATGACTTTTATGCTTACACTTTTCGCTCCTAGAATTGACTTTTTTTCCCCTTTTATCTCTGCTGTGCCGTGATGGATTGATGGGCCCTTGTGAACAATTGCAGCGTGTTAGCTGCCTTCCCAGAGATGCGTTCCTCTATCTGGGTCTTGATATGTATTTACATCCTTGATTTTTATTATTCTCACTTGATAGAAGCAGATTGAGGGACTGGCGTTTAATTTTGCTCTCTGGAATATTAATTCGGGGAAGAAATTTTATTCCTCTCTTAATTTCATATTCTTTTTGACTCATCCAAGATGGTAGCAAGTCACATGTAAACGGACTCCCTCATTGACTTAACTACTTAACTACTACATCACTGTCAAGTGATGTACAGAAACAACCGGAATATTTGCTCCCTAGAGAAATGGCTCAGTAGTTAATTAGCTGGGCTTTCTATATGTCTGGATAAACCATGATTTCTATTGCTTATTATCCCTTATAAAGAGATTCTATTTTATTGATGGCAAGGGCATCTGGAGGTTGAGGTAAATTACTATAATTTAATGTTTCCCAAGCATCGTTAACAACTGCTGTGGGAGAGTTTTCCCCATATTCTTCTAGGTACTACAGGGTTGCAGCTAAAACAATGGCATTTCCCATGCATTCAGGTCTTAAAATCTAATATAAATACCAAACAAACTCATAGTTCTAGAATAGTTTTAGTTCTGAAATAGACCTTACATATCCCCTGTCCCAAACCCTTCATTTTATTAGTTAAAATGAGGAAACGGAGGTCCAGAGAGCGATTAAGGGACTTAACATCACACATCGCGGATCCCAGATCTTGTATCTTTTCAAACATCTCACTTCTGTACCATCCTCCCTAGCACATTTGAAGTATAAATATATTTTTCTAGGCAAAAGCACCGTTCGCAGGCATATAGGATACCTTGCAGATCGATGGTACTTTCATTTTCGGAATAATTTCCCAAGTGTTTTCTCATTTGCCCTTTATTATAGCTCCATGTCATACATAAGGAAGACCATAGCATTTCTATATTCCAGTGGTGAATGTGAGCACAGAGTGCTGACGTCATCTGCCTGAGGGCACGTGGCCAATTCACGTTGTTTGATTTTTTCGATTGTAAAATGGATTAGTAACACCTACTGCATATGAATGTTGTCAGAAGTGAATGAAATTAAATTGATAATATATATAAAGTGTCTATAGCTCAGGGCTTTTCATTAAATGGTGTGGTGCGCAAGATTCTGAGATTGCCCCAGGACTCCAGCCCCCTGCGTAATTTCTGCCCCTTGAGCGTGGGCAGGACCCGTGAGTATGATAGGGTGTCCCTCTTGTAATTAGGTTACGTCATCTGGCAAAGGTGGAGGGATCTTGAGGTGTCATTAAGGTACCTAGTCAGTTAGCTTTAAGTCAGTCAAAAGGGAGATTATCTGGATGGGTCTGACCTAATCAGACAAGCCCTTTAAAAGAAGGACTAGAGGTCAGAGACAGAAGAAACAGCAGACACCGTCCCCGTGGCCTCGAAGAAGTGAGCAGCTGTGCTGCAAATGGCCTATGCAGAGGACCCCACGTCATAAGGATGGCCTCTCAGATCTGGAGCAGATCCCAGCAAAGCCAGCAAGAAAATTCAGTCCTATAGCTGCAAGAGACTGAATTCTGCCAGCCAGAGGTGAGGTTGGAAAGAGGACTCAAGGCTCAGGTAAGACTGCAGCCCTGGGCAACACTGTGAATTCAGCCTGCTGAGACCCCGAGCAGAGCAGGCGGTCACGCCCAGGTGGCTGAGGCAGGACACTGTGAGATCATACTTTGTGTTGTTTAAGCCACTGTTGGTGGGGATTGGTTACACTGCAGTAGAACACAAATACAAGTGGAAATTATTATTAGCATTCTTAGTCGATGGTGGTGATGGTGGTGATGCTAATAGAAATACGCCTACAAACGAAATCCAAGTTTTAATTCACTTTTATTACACTAGACTCCAGATTATATTTTATGGCTAGAACCGTGTCACTTCTAGCTGCAAGGGGATGGGAACTACAAGTCTTTCAGCTGCCTGAACAGCTAGTAAGGAAGCGATGACTGGTGGGGAGGAAGGGCAGATGGGAGCTACATGGGCGGTGAGTACTTTCTGTCACATTCCCTTCCTAGAAAGTTAAACGCGTGTCATTGATCTCCAGACCCAGTTAACACTGGATTGTGGGGATCCTCAAGCTAGAGTTGGATGCCTTTGACAGCGGCAGTGAACACTGATTTGGGGGGAAAACAGGAAGAAGAATGATACCTCAGTTGTTCAAAATGGACTTGCAATTGCTGAGTAAGATCTGGAGCCAGGTTTGGGTAGGAAGCACAGAGTTTGAAAGGGTCCAATCCAAGGAATGTAGTGAAATCAATATTGGTAGGATTCAGTGGCTGTCCAGTCTGGAGCGGGGAAGTTGGGTGGACAAGAGAATTCCAGTACGAGCAGTGGTGGCCCCAGTACAGATGGAGGAATATGCTTGTGCTATAGCCACGCCAGCACAAGTTTACCTTCCTTCCAAAGTCCGTGGGCAATATTGTCCTTTTGGTGTTCATGTCAGTACTTGTTTATCCTGAATATAATCTGTTCTGTGGGAAATAGATACTCCCACGATAACTAGTACAGAAAAGGCCTCTGTTTCCTCGTGTTTAAAATGAGCGATCCCCGCCTTTAAGGTTTGCTATAATCTGAACGTGACAGTGCATGTAAAGTGGCCAGTGAAGCCGTCGCTCGATACGTCGGTGCTATTACTGTTGTTGCTCTTTGTGTGTACTTTTCTTTACCCCCAGTTTCATCATGAACTCGTGCAGGTCATGACTGTGGTTTACATATGCTTCTTTTCATATTCTGCTAAAAGTCTGGTGTTATATAATAGATGCTCTGTATAGTTTGGATTGAGTAAATGCAGATAACTGAGAAGAAGGCTATGAGAAGGAAAGTAAATGTCAGTATTTTCCAGAAAGTTCGTGTGTGTGTGTGTGTGTGTGTGTGTGTGTGGTGTGCACGCTTATTTATATTTATCTGTGTTGGGTGGCGCCTATCACGTAGGTTTGGATGGTACCTGTCAGTCTTTCTTGCTACTGAATGAGCTGATTTTCCCGATACCTTTTCTAAAAAGTAAAACAGTCTTTTTTTAATCTAGCATTTTAGTTATTTTATTTTATTTCACTGGCTGCACCGTACGGTACGAGGGGTCTTAGTTCCCCGACCAGGGACCGAACCCGTGCCCCCTGTAGTGGAAGCGTGGTGTCCTAACCGCTGGACCACCAGGGAATTCCGAGTAAAATAGTCTTGAATCACAAGCATATGCTGCTTTTTCACCAAAATGAAAGAAGAGTATGAGGTGAGGAAAACCTACTTTTAGTAGACAGTGAAGTCTTATTCATCATATCTGTTACCCTGATCATTCGTTTATTTACTGTGAATTAGGCTCAGTGATAGGCCATGGGGCTGCCCCTCTGGGTGTCTAGGGTCTACCAGGAATGTCAACTGGGTCTGCTACGGGCTGAGCACTGGATGCTGGGGAGCCCCGAGGGTGCCCAGTGCATGTTTGCAAGTGCCGGCCGGCCGCATGGTGACCCACGGCCATGAACTATGAACAGAGTGCAGAGTACAAGACTGGGAGACACATCTGATCTTGCTGAGCTCTGGAGCTTCAAGGGCACAGATCTCCTTTCACTTAAGTGTAAGATTCATGTCAAAATAGTCCTAGAAGTAGGATTTATATCAGAGAGAAAGTGATATGATCTAGATCTTATTTTAGGATGTATGGAAACCTGGATTCAGAAATGCCTGGATATTTAATGGGCTCAGAAAAATCCATTGCTCTTCCCTTAAAAGAAAGTGCGTGAATCTGATATGAAGGACATAGCAAAGTGAGAACTTGGTCCATTTGCGTTCCCTTTATAACCAAACCCTCAGTTGGTTTGCCCTGTAAATTCCATCATGGAGATGTCTAAACTTTTGAAGGAAAAAAATGCTGAAACTAGGATTCTCTTCAGAAAGTGCTTTTATACAAAGCTGAACTTCCCTGTGTATTTTCATCAAAAGAATTCCCAAATGCATATGAAATCTACCACAGAATTGTAGAACTATTAGACAGTTTTATTTCTACCTCATAAAAATATTTCAAAACCTGGGGGAGTTTTATGAGGCCAGCACTCATCTATCCATATCACTCCCAACTCAGGGACCCATGAGACGCCTCTCAAAGCAATTAGGGATGTTAATTTTAAGCAAACTGTCACATGGTATACACTTCATTATCAGTGGGTGATAGATTGTTTAAAACCTTATCTCTCTCCAAAAGTAAAATATGTATTTGTGTGCATATGTGTCTGAGTAAATAAATTATATGTATATAATAAAATTCAAGACTAATGTCAATACATGGATGTTTAAAATATGAAAGTTCTTTTAAAAAATCCACTAGAAATGTCAGTCAGTACTTCTTCTCTTCCTTTCTGCTTCTGTCTGCAGAAATGAGACTGACCACTGAACTAAACCTTTCAGATAGACACCCAGTGCATTTGATCATTTTGTTTCAAAATCTCTCTTCAGTTCAGTGGGTCTCTTCTTCCTCAAGTGGAAAATAAAATAAAAACATCCTCAAATGCATTTTTTTACTGTACTTCTGACTCAACAAGCTCAACTCCTGCGAGAAGTTTGGTTCCTAGGTGCTCCTGCAGCTATGGAAAGTCCCATCAACTTCCCTGTTGGTCTTTTTTTTTTTTTTTAAATATTTAATTTTATTTATTTTTGGCTGTGTTGGGTCCTCGCTGTGCGCGGGCTTTCTCTAGTTGTGGCAAGCGGGGGCTACTCTTCGTTGCAGTGCACAGGCTTCTCACTGCAGTGCCTTCTCATTGCAGAGTGCGGGTTCTAGGCTCACGGGCTTCAGTAGTTGCAGCTCGCGGGCTCAGTAGTTGCGGCACATGGGCTCAGTAGTTGTGGCACATGGGCTCAGTAGTTGTGGCTCATGGGCTAAGCAGTTGCAGCGTACGGGCTCAGTAGTTATGGTATGCGGACTCAGTAGTTGTGGCTTGCGGGATCAGTGATTGTGGCATGTGGGCTCAGTGGTTGTGGCTTGTGGTCTCTAGAGTGCAGGCTCAGTAGTTGTGGCACACGGGCTCAGTAGTTGCGGCTCGTGGGCTAAGTAGTTGTGGCACGTGGGCTCAGTAGTTATGGCATGTGGACTCAGTAGTTGTGGCTCGTGGGTTCAGTGGTTATGACATGCGGGCTCAGTAGTTGTGGCTTGCAGGCTCAGTAGTTGTGGCTCGTGGGCTCAGTGGTTGTGGCTCGCGGACTCAGTAGTTGTGGCACACGGGCTTAGTTGCTTTGTGGCATATGAGATCTTCCCGGACCAGGGCTTGAACCCATGTCCCCTGCGTTGGCAGGCGGACTCTTATCCACTGCGCCACCAGGGAAGGCTCTCCCTGTTGGTCTTTTACAGGATTGCCTCCTGTGCAGGGCACACCTGCTCGAGGAGCCTGGGCAGGGAGACAGGCTTAGGCCCTGGAAGGGGTTGCAGGTGAGGTGACTTAGGACTGAACAGCCTGGAGAGGGATTGGGAGATTAAGGAGAAAGGAATGGAAAAAAGGAGCAAAGCCATTTTATCTTGTTGTGTTTCCCCCACTACCCTAAATCTTAATTCTGTAAAATGATTCTGAAGAGTTCCTTCTTGTTCTCAGTTTATTTAGTTGTGTGTGTGTTAAATTGCAGAGATGTTAAAACAGTAATATGTTCCTACACAATGAAAGTATAAGGAGAAAAGCTTTCATCAAGTTTCTCTTCCTTCCTTCTTTCTCAGGTGAGCTTGTCTCTTACCTCTCCATGGAAAATATCTGTGTTTTGAAATAATTTGGGAAAAGGAAATGCTAATGTTTTCCTAATTGTACTTTATTGAATCATCAGTGTCAGGAAGTTCTTCCTTAAATTACATCCAGATTCCCTTGCTGAGGTTGAAGCTTATTTCCTTTGGTTTTATCTTCAGAGTCGATGGCGCCCAGCCACCTCTCTTCCCAGTGCAGAAAATTACGGGTTGATAAACCATAAAGGTCATTTCCTTTCAGTGTTTCTTCATGCTTAGCTGTTTCCCATTCTTTTATCTATATATCTATATGCTTAACAGTGGTACCTTTAGAATTGCACCCAGCCGTACCCATCCTGAAGTATATCCAGGCCATGCTTGAATGCAGGGTCATGCAGCATCGAAGCATTTTACCCTTGCATGACTTGGAATATGGTCTTCCCAGGTTCATTCCCAGTCACTTTTACAATCCAGCTCCTTACTCAGTCCTTCATGGAGCTTCCTCTGAGCTCCTCTCAGATGACTTCTTCCTCTGGGCTATCACCCTACCACGTGTTACAACAAACCCCAAAACAGGCAGTTAACTGAAAAGATGTCCAGCACTATTGAATGGGGGATGATATATGAATGAAACAGCCTGGAAAGCTGGAAACTTCTAATTTATAGTGATCCCACGCCTTTTTATTTTTATTTATTATTTATTTATTTTGGCTGTGTTGGGTCTTCGTGGCTGCATGAGGGCTTTCACTAGTTGCGGCGAGCAGGGGCTACTCTTCATTGTGGTGCACGGGCTTCTCATTGCAGTGGCTCCTCTTGTTGCGGAGCATGGGCTCTAGGTGCGTGAGCTTCAGTAGTTGCAGCACACAGGTTTAGTAGTTGGGGTGCATGGGTTCAGTAGTTGTGGCTCACAGGCTCTAGAGTTCAGGCTCAGTAGTTGCAATGCACAGGCTTAGTTGCTCTGCAGCGTGTGGCATCTTCCTGGACTAGGGATTGAACCCGTGTCCCCTGCATTGGCAGGCGGATTCTTAACCACTGCGCCAAGGCTTTTAAATGGAAAGTCATGAGATGTCCACATACTGTGCACAGTGAGCTGTACACGTATTTAAGGTGGTGTAAGATACAGCGCACTGAACTAAGGCTTGGTCGGTCTTGCCACCTTTGGTAAGTCTTTTCCATTCTCCCTGTCTTCTTACTTGACCAATAATTTGGTCAAGGGGTGAGCTTGGCTCAGTTATGAGATCTCTTCCAAATCTAAAATAATCTTTCCTGAAGAGAGCATGGTTTTGCAAACTTTGGCATTCTAAACACGAAAAAATAACTCATGTGTCTATCCAAATAGTCCTTCCTATCCTTGCTTCCCTGGGAAATTTGCCTCCTATTTTATACATTATGTAACTGTATCTGTTGAAAAAATGAACAACGTTAAGAACTTGGAGCTTGAGGGGATTTCCAGTAGTAAAGCCTAAGAAGATCCTGGTGGTCTGCCTTTTTACAATCTGCCCAAGCTCAGGTGAGCCCCGGTTCTTTCTAAGAAAGAGTTGTGTGAAGATCTGAGGTTGAGGGAGAAAACACACAAAGCCACACCTGGAATATGGATTCCTTGCGATCCTTCACCCCACGCTTCTTCTTGGAAGAAGAAGTACGCCATTCTGGCGTCACCTCACGTTTACATTGTTGAAGAAAATATTCATCCCTTCTGTCCTGTCCCTGCGGCCACAGTGCTGTTCATTCATGTCTAACAATTTATCTTGAAGCTATTGGTTATGCTCAAAGAAATCACATGTATGGAAGGATGAATGTAGACTTTTACTAATACAGGACAGACACCAGAAGGAATGCAACAGATTAAAATAACAAATGAGAACTACCCCTAATAAGGTCTGTCGGTTCAGCTTGTGCACCTTGACATAATAATATCATATCTTGGCAAGGTCAGATTTGCATTTTGTAGAATACTTCCTGTTTTCTTATTTTCTGTCTGTAGAACACAAACAGGATATAAGGAATCTACAGAAATCGTTGTTTTTCTCTTGGACTCCCAGAGAAGGACCATACTAAAGGTCAATTCTAATTCTTTTCAGGAAATGTGATTTTGTTGCAGTCCTCAGTCCTCTTTTATATCTGCTCTGGTCTGAATGTTTGTGTTCCCCTAAATTCATATGTTGAAATCCTAACTCCAAAGGTGATGGTATTAAGAGGTGGGACCTTTGGAAGCTGATTGGGTCATGAGGATGTCACCCTTGTGATTGGTATTAGTGCCCTTCTGAAACAGGCCAGAAAAACGCCCTCACTCCTTCCATTATATGAAGATATACCAGCTGTGAACCAGAAGGTGGGTTCTCACCAGACACCAAATTTGCTGGCACCTTATCTTGGCCTTCCCAGCCTCTGGAGCTGTGAGCAGTACATTTCTGCTGTTTATGATATCATATGTCTATGATATGTGTTATAGCAGCCTGAGTCAACTGAGACAGTATCTTAGTAAAGCATATAGTCATAGCAAACATTTATTGAGCATTTTAGACTGGCTACTGAGTATTTTACACACAATATTTCATATAATATTTACACCAACCCTAAGCGGTATTATCTAAGATAAGGAAACTGAGGCTTAAAAGCTTGCGTAGTATCTTTGTGCTAATAATCAGCAGAGTTGGGATTGAAGCTGGCAGTCCTAGCCAGAGCCCATGCTTTTAACTACTGCTCTGCACTGGGAAAGACCAACCTTCTGCGTCCTGAAGATACCTAAATAAAATGATCCGTGTGGTTCCCTTCTTAGGTCTGCATCACAGAGTAAGGCAGTAATGGGTGCTCAAATCCAGAGCATCAGTCCCATACATATTTAGTAAGGGCCTTTCAGGGCCTGGACCCTGCACAGGGTGCTCAGAATACACTGGGGTGAAACAGACGAGTCCCTGCTGTCAACGGGCTTGACCAGTGGAAGGATCATGGGTTAATCACACAATCTTTATACAGATCTGTAGTCACAAGCAGAGATAAATGCTGGGAAGTAGAAGGAAGGGGGACAACGTCCCTCTCCTCTGACCCCAATGGGAAAATATCTGTTTCCCATTAGATATTTTTACCTCCTCTTCCCTTTTCTACCAACTGCTATTTTAGTAGGTAAAGAGAGAGGGTCCCTCAGTACTAGGAGGGGTAGCTGCCCTTTCACGTTTGTACTGCAGAGATTTAATTAAGTAGAGAATAAATGAGAGAAGAATTAGGTAAGGGGTATTGGGTGAATCAAAGTAGGTAAACTTAATTATTTAAATATATTTAGTTTGGCTTTAATTTATTCTCTGCAAAGACCATCCATCATGGACGCTCTTTCTTTTCCAATTAATAAAAAACTAACATCGACATACTGCTTTGCAGTGTGCAAGGCCATTTCAAATCTCATCAAGGCATTGCAGCAATATTTCAAGAAGAGTGTCATTGTCACCTTTTTTACAGAAGCAGAAGCTGAGCCAATGAGAAGTTAAGTCCCTTCCACAGAATCATTCATTCCAGGAAGTGATGAGCCTGGAATTCACTTGCGCCGATGCGTATTCCCCTGACTTTTCCTTTGTTCCGTGCAGGGACCATTATTTCCATGGTCATGGGTACTAAATCCTTCTCATAGTGATTTTTTTCTAGTGTTTGCATTTTTTTTATGGGCTGCATGTAAAAGGAAGCCCTCCGTCTTCACGAAATTGTGTATAAAACATGCAGCAGAGGCAAACGTAGAGGAAACGGTGGGAGGAAATAGCATTTAGCAGGTTTTTCTCTTTTGGAAAACTTTTTGGCTGTGTTTTTGTAACAGCCAAGTATGAAATAAAAGGGGAGAAGCTGCAGGTGGGCGTCCGGGGCAGGGAGAGGAGGAACAGGTGTGAGGATGGCTGGGGTCAGCTCCATCCACCCACGGCACCCCAGAGCCCAGCTTGGTCCTTGAGAAGCCCCTGCAGGGGAAGGACCGTGTTCTCCACATTTCTTCTGTGCGGAGCTCCACTTAAACGCCAATCTCTGGACTCACTGGAGCCTCTGCTTCCTGCCTGGTAAGCACCCAGCACCAGGCACCTCACCGTCCATCACCTGTCACACTTTATTACAATTACTTATGTTCTTCCCTCCCCAGACACCTGTGCTGTCCTCTTCAGAGGTGTGCTCCTTGGTGCCTGACACATAGCAAGTGGCCAATAAATGTTTCATGAATGAACTTTCAAGAAACAATAAAATTCCCAAGTTCCAGAATAAATTGTCTGTTATTGGGGGTGCTGTTTGAATGAAAAAATTAGTTTTCAGGTCATGAGATACCTTCCCTCTAATAGTCTAATCATTTCTGTGACATTTCACTGCCTGATCCACATTTGATCTAAGCTACTTAATGTCTTCACCCTCTTTTCTTGCTGAAACATTTTTTCCCGCACAGGTTGTAGAAGACGGACTGGTGTAATCATGAAAACTGAAACCTCATACTCTCAAGGATAGGTTGATGTGCTAACATTGGTGCCAAGTACAGGGAAGAGATGCAAACTGCCCCTCTGCAGTGAGTCCAGAGGGGGCAAGTCCTACCCATGCCCATAACAGGAGTGAGATATCTTAAATGCTGAAGTAAACGTGTTTAACGATGGTTCTGATGCAAGGGGAGAGCTTCTATCTGCCTGGGAAATCAGGGAGACAGCACCAGGCAGGTGGGACTTCTTATACTGGGCACTGAAGCATGGGTAGGAGTTCACCAGGCAGAGGGGAGTGGACTGGGGTCAGAGTGGAAGAGCTCTCTGGGCAGATGCATCTTTGTGTGCGAAGGCAGGGGGGCCAGGAAGCAACGCATCTTTATGGTTTTGCTGCTGTGCATCTACTAAATGTGCAGAAGGAGGCTGAAAAGTTGAACTAGGACTGGATCCTAATTGGCTTAGCTAGCTTCCTGTGGAGTAGATTTCTTCCGTAGGCAATGAGGAATCACTGAAAAATACTGAGTGAAGGGCAGTCGTGATTGATTTGCCTTTTATGGGAAGAGGACCACTCTTTTGTAATGTGGAGGGTGAATCGTGGAGTCTGTGGAGTGGGGAGGGATATGGAGTTTGCAAGATCTTCCCACTATGAAGCTATTAACAGTAGCCCCGGAACAAGGCAGTGGATGCCTGACCCAGTACGATGCAATGAAAGGAAGGGACAAATTGGAGATGCATTGAAAGATGCATCAGTAACACATTAGGACCAGCTGACTGTGGGGATGATGGACAGGGAACAGCCCGAGACAGTCTGGCTCAGAGCCCTGGGTACCAGTCACCAAGAAGGGGTTGTGTTGAACCGTCTCATACCAAAAGCTTAAAAAAATGGCCCAGCATATAGAAAAGTACCCTTGCGGCACCCCCTGCCTATGTATTATTTTCCCTTTCTAAAGAAGATGAAACTAACACAATGCTCAGAGATGTTAAGTAACTTAGCCAAGGCCACACAGCTCATCCCTGGCAGGACCAGGATTCAAATCCAGGTCTGCCCAGCTTGAAGCCCATGCTGTGAGGAGGTGCTCTACCCGCGGGGGAGGGGCTGCCCCACGTGACAGATGCACTGGCTGGTGAGGAGCCTCTGGCAAGCCTGGTGGGCACCGAAGGAGAGAAGAGAGCGCCATGGCTTTCCAGGGTAACGGGGGAGAGGGGGCCTTTGCATTTAATTTTTTAGATTTTATTTATTTATCGATTTATTTTTTTTGCGGTACGTGGGCCTCTCACTGCTGTGGCCTCTCCCGTTGCAGAGCACAGGCTCCGGACGCGCAGGCTCAGTGGCCATGGCTCACGGGCCCAGTCGCTCCGCGGCATGCGGGATCTTCCCGGACCGGGGCACGAACCCGTGTCCCTTTCATCGGCAGGCGGACTCTCAACCACTGCGCCACCAGGGAAGCCCTCTCTACTACCTTTTGAATAAATAAACATTAAGAAATAGTTTTTATGTGATTATTATTATATTTAATTCAAAAGAGGCAACACATGTTTAATGCTACATCTTATAAAAATCCTAAACTGAATTTCAGAAAAGGTGATGTTAATGTATTTTCATAAATATGCACAATTTGTTTCAAATGTACCCCCCCACCACCGCCATAGCCAACCCCTTGTCAAAATCCATGCTTGTACATTCACAGGCTAGGTTTCTGGGGAGCCATCAGGTGCTTGGATGCCCGTTGGCAGGAGTGATCACAGGACCCTGCGTACACCAGCTGGACCTCAGGGACACCTGCTAAGCGTTTTCTAGATGCGATCCTGCCCTTCTGCACCCAGGCGTGGAGTGACTTGGCTCTCTGATCTTTTGCTCAGGAACCCTGGAGCACGCAGCACATCCCAGCACTGTTCTCTGCCTTCTGTGGCCTCTTGGTTGCGCTTTCCTACCATCTGAGCAGACAGAGCAGCGACCCCTCTGTGCTCCTGTGAGTAACGCAGACACACACACCACACGCAGACACACACACCACACACAGACACACAGACACACAGACACACACACCACACACACCACACAGACACACAGACACACACACCACACAGACACACACACACCACACAGACACACACCACCACACACAGACACACCACACACACCACACACACACACCCCCACACACACACCCCACACACACACCACACACACACACACACACCACACACACACCACACACACCACACACACACCACACACACCACACACACACACACACAGACACAGACACACACACCACACACACCACACAGACACACACCACCACACACACCACACACACACACACCCCACACACCCCCCACACACACACACCACACACACACCCACACACACAGACACAGACACACACACCACACACACCACACAGACACACACCACCACACACACCACACACACACACACCCCACACACCCCCCACACACACACACCACACACACACCCACACACACAGACACAGACACACACACCACACACACCACACAGACACACACCACCACACACACCACACACACACACACCCCACACACCCCCCACACACACACACCACACACACACCCACACACACAGACACAGACACACACACCACACACACCACACAGACACACACCACCACACACACCACACACACACACACCCCACACACCCCCCACACACACACACCACACACACACCCACACACACAGACACAGACACACACACCACACACACCACACAGACACACACCACCACACACACCACACACACACACACCCCACACACCCCCCACACACACACACCACACACACACCCACACACACAGACACAGACACACACACCACACACACCACACAGACACACACCACCACACACACCACACACACACACACCCCACACACCCCCCACACACACACACCACACACACACCCACACACACAGACACAGACACACACACCACACACACCACACAGACACACACCACCACACACACCACACACACACACACCCCACACACCCCCCACACACACACACCACACACACACCCACACACACAGACACAGACACACACACCACACACACCACACAGACACACACCACCACACACACCACACACACACACACCCCACACACCCCCCACACACACACACCACACACACACCCACACACACAGACACAGACACACACACCACACACACCACACAGACACACACCACCACACACACCACACACACACACACCCCACACACCCCCCACACACACACACCACACACACACCCACACACACAGACACAGACACACACACCACACACACCACACAGACACACACCACCACACACACCACACACACACACACCCCACACACCCCCCACACACACACACCACACACACACCCACACACACAGACACAGACACACACACCACACACACCACACAGACACACACCACCACACACACCACACACACACACACCCCACACACCCCCCACACACACACACCACACACACACCCACACACACAGACACAGACACACACACCACACACACCACACAGACACACACCACCACACACACCACACACACACACACCCCACACACCCCCCACACACACACACCACACACACACCCACACACACAGACACAGACACACACACCACACACACCACACAGACACACACCACCACACACACCACACACACACACACCCCACACACCCCCCACACACACACACCACACACACACCCACACACACAGACACAGACACACACACCACACACACCACACAGACACACACCACCACACACAGACACACCACACACACCACACACACCACCACACACACACACACACACACACCACACACACCCCACACACACACCACACACACACACACACACCACACACATACCACACACAGACACACACACCACACACACACACACACCACACACACACACACACACAGACACAGACACACACACCACACATACCACACAGACACACACACCACACACAGACACACACACCACACACACACACACAGACACAGACACACACACCACACACACCACACAGACACACACCACCACACACACCACACACACACACACAGACACAGACACACACACCACACACACCACACAGACACACACCACCACACACACCACACACACACACACAGACACAGACACACACACCACACACACCACACAGACACACACCACCACACACACCACACACACACACACAGACACAGACACACACACCACACACACCACACAGACACACACCACCACACACACCACACACACACACACAGACACAGACACACACACCACACACACCACACAGACACACACCACCACACACACCACACACACACACACAGACACAGACACACACACCACACACACCACACAGACACACACCACCACACACACCACACACACACACACAGACACAGACACACACACCACACACACCACACAGACACACACCACCACACACACCACACACACACACACAGACACAGACACACACACCACACACACCACACAGACACACACCACCACACACACCACACACACACACACAGACACAGACACACACACCACACACACCACACAGACACACACCACCACACACACCACACACACACACACAGACACAGACACACACACCACACACACCACACAGACACACACCACCACACACACCACACACACACACACAGACACAGACACACACACCACACACACCACACAGACACACACCACCACACACACCACACACACACACACAGACACAGACACACACACCACACACACCACACAGACACACACCACCACACACACCACACACACACACACAGACACAGACACACACACCACACACACCACACAGACACACACCACCACACACACCACACACACACACACAGACACAGACACACACACCACACACACCACACAGACACACACCACCACACACACCACACACACACACACAGACACAGACACACACACCACACACACCACACAGACACACACCACCACACACACCACACACACACACACAGACACAGACACACACCACACACACACACCACACACACCACAACACACACACACACACCACATAGACACACCACACACAGACACACACATACCACACACACACCACACACACACAGACACACACACCACAACATACACACAACACACACACACACACACACACACAGCTGTCCCCTGGTCCTGCAGCCTTGCTCTCTCATCCAGAGCTCATGCTGCCTGGACTCTTTCTCGTTAAACTAGCTGGTCCCTGGGTGATGGTGGGAGAAATGCAGGACCGACCGGAAATGAATGAAAATCAGAGGTCAAGTTCTAGGGCACATTTAACCTTTGCTCTGGTGCTTTTGGAGTGAAATTCTCAAGGCCAGGAACAGATGACCTCTTGCACCCAAGCCCTGTCTTTGACTTTCCCTCGGTGAGTCATACGAGAAGCACCAACCTTCGCAAGTACCCTCTCTGGGTCCACAAAGTGGCATCGCTGCCTTTATGCCAGGCAGCTGCCCTGGGCAGACTAGACTGGCATCTCTGAAAGGAAAAGTTTTGTTCTGTTGGGTTTTGCTCTTAGTATGGCAGTGCCCTCTGGATTTAAAGTGAAGTGTGTGCCAAAGTTTTAAAAGGCATTTAATAATAACGCTTAGTCCCTTGAGAATATACTTTCCAGTCTTCCCTTTATTTGTTATCTTTCAAGTTTTTGATAAACATGCACTTTGGAACTGAAAACCCTTTATGTGATGCCATAGTTTCAGGGACCAGTCAATCAATCCAGTTAGTCAATCAATCAACTCATGTAACTTCTCCACACTTAACGGGAGATATTGACTTAAGATAACCATAACTGTTTGGGGGGCCGAAAAATTATAATTTTAGGCCGTGAGGTACAGGAAGATGAAAGGCGTGGAAAATGGGGAAAGGTTAAATGTTGATGGCACAAATTTTCTTATAAAATATTGTTCTGTATTTTGGTCTGGCCGAAATAGAGGATCTCCGTGAGCTTAGCTAGCAGTTGGCAGTCGGGGGTACCGATACCTCCTGTGGTCCTCAACAGCTTTACAGTAAGTCCCCTACACAGGAACCATCAAGTTGCGAACTTTCAAAGATGCAAACGTGTGTTCGCATGTCCAATCACGTCAGGCGTGCATGAAATGGCAGCTTGCCCTCTGTCTCCTATTGCTGACGATCCTTCAGCTCTACCATCTCCCACCTCCTCTCCCTACCCCAGTCAGTACCTCTTCTTGCCTGTTCACTCGATACCCACCCCAGTATGCCAGCTGTTGTACTGGACTACTGTACTTTTCAAGGGACTGTACTGTAAGATTAAAAATGTTTTCTTTATTTTTTTGTGTCTTTTTTTAATGTATTATTTGTGTGAAAATTATTATAACCCTATTACAGTACAGTCCTGGATAGCCGATTGTGTTAGTTGGGTACCTAGGCTAACTTTGTTGGACTTAGGAATACCCTCTCGGAACGGAACTCGTTCGTATGTAGGGGACTTACTGTAATCAGGATGGAATTTGAAGTTCAACCGTTGTCTTTGTGGTCACTTGAACACGCACCTCTTTTTCTTTATTACGAGTTATCTAAAGGAGAGAGCGCTGGCTTTTGTCATTTGTGAGTGTGAGGTCTGAGGTGAAGCTGTTTACCTCAAACCTTGGAATAGGCACATATTTTAAAAAGTAAAACCTGTGTGTGTTTTTCCCTTTTCAGGTCCTTTATTCAGTGCAGATTGCTTCATAAGTTTTTACATCAAAATCTGGAAGAGTTGGCTGCAGACCCTCTCCCCAGGAAGATGAAAGATTCTGTGGTGAGACATTTGTGTTGTATAATGTATGCAGGGGCACCACTTGACTTGCTGTGGAATAGACCATGAGCTGCCTGCCCAGTGTGGACCCTTTGAGCCTTTGGAAGGTGGATGCTGTGCACACCTGCCACAGGTGCTCACTTGGTCCTCAACTGATGCAGTTTGCCTGGATATTCAAATGAGCCCTGTTCAGACAATTCCGCCCACTGCTAGCCCCAAGCAGCAGGTGGGATGGGCGTGAAGAAAAGCTTGTCAATTAAACATTCAGCCAAACTGCATTCTTTTTTTTTTTTTTTTTTTTTTTTTTTTTGTTCTGTACGCGGGCCTCTCACTGTTGTGGCCTCTCCTGTTGCAGAGCACAGGCTCCGGATGCGCAGGCTCAGCGGCCATGGCTCACGGGCCCAGCCGCTCCACGGCATGTGGGATCTTCCCGGACCGGGGCACGAACCCGTGTCCCCTGCATCGGCAGGTGGACTCTCAACCACTGCGCCACCAGGGAAGCCCCAAACTGCATTCTTGATGTGCCCTGCCCACCCCACTACCACTCTCCTCTCCACATCCTTGCCTTAGCCTCGTGCTGAGCTCAGGGAACTCTTTCCTGGGTCTTTGGGTTCAAGGTTGACATCTGTAAATCCCTTGGGAGGGGCGCTTGGGCTTTAGACTTATGTCTGGGATGTTGCGGAAGGAGCCACCGTATTGGTTGGAGCACAGGAGAGGAAAAGGAAGGAGGAAAAGAAGGAAGAAAGAAAGAAATAAAAGGTTGTGAAAGAATGATGCTTTCTCTGTTCACCAGGGAAATGGCTTGGAGCAGGTATATCTCTTTGGTATCAACGTCCAAACCTTAATAGTTTGAAAAGCAATGCTCATTGGTCACATAATCTCCCATTCGAGTACTGAGCTTGGAGCAGTCTGCTGTCTCCCAGCCATGCTTTTTCTGTATTTTTAAGAATGACAGATCAAAGGGAAAGCAGTTAATGGGCTATTGATTGCGAGCGCCTCTAGGAGCCTTGTCTCATTTGTCCTGGTCTCCACAGTATCTGTGCCTCATGCCTAGTGGATGCTCAGTACATTCCGTTGAATTTAGATGAGTTAAATTACAATCCACCATTTCGAGACAATATGCAAGACTCATAGCCAACATGATAGCATTTAAAAGAATTCATGCTCAGACCTCTGTGCCTTTGAGTGTGGTTACAATTCAAGCTAAAGCATTGAGGCTTGTCTGTCACCAAAGGGAATGAAAACACAAATCACTAGGAATAAGAGTTCGTTAATTGCTGAATTAATTTTTTCCTTCTAGTTTTATTGAGGTATAATTGACATTCAGCACTGTGTAATTGTGTCATAAAGGCTGAGATACACTTGAAAGCAAGGTGTGAGGTGAAGCTTCCAGAGCTGATGAGATGGCAGATAACAGAGAAGACATTTGACATTCAAAAGTAGCATCAACAACCTGACCTCTAATATTTATACCAGGAAACTTAGAGGGACGAGATCAAACTCACATTCCCAGATCGATTTCTGTGAAAGTCCTGGGGGGCCCGAAGTCTACCCAAGAGTTTCCCATGGATATTTGAAAGAACTATCCCCACAGATGTTCCTTGATTTCATGAATGATGAAGATGCTTTCTCATTTATTGCAGTAAAAATAATGTATAAATTACAATGAAATCTGACAAGAAATTTGCCTAGCAGACATTTCATTAGCATGATTAGTCGTGATGGTTTAGGTGGTTTCCTTACTTGGTTTTAATATACTTTGAAATGCTTTGTACCATGTAGAGCACATACCTTGTAGGTGATTTAATATGATGTGTGTGTTCATCTCTCTGAAAAGTCTTCTCATCTAATTATAATATTTTCACGAGGCTGTCAGGTTCATCTTTTACATTTTGATGTATAATACCTTTCATGTCATCGTGCAGGGATGAAATTTCCCTCCTTGTTTCTGATTTTGTTTCTTTATGTCTCTCTCTGGCTCTCTTATTCTCTCTTTGTCTCTCTCTCTCTCTCTGTCTCTGTCTCTCTTCCCTTACATTTTAGTTTATATGAGAAACCCCTAGGGAGCCTCATTTGATCTGTTTTGCAGCCTTTTCTTCTATTCTGAGCCACTTGGTCTGGGGCAGGGCCTGGGGATCTGCATATTTATGAGACTGTCCACCCAGGTGATTCTGTTCAGGGGACCCACAGACTGTGCTTTAAGGGACATTGATCTAGAAATGGAGATAACCAGAGCTCTGTCAGTGGGTTTATTCTATATGAGCAGCACAGGTTATGCACACAAAGTTTATTACCACAGTTCAATGGTTAATAAAAATATAAACTTTCCACTAGTGGTTTGCCAGGTTAGTCGTTTTCCATATGCCTTATTAGCACGGTCTTTCCGTTTGTACCCTCACTCATTTTCATCACTTTCAATGTTTTTTTTTTAATAGATCTTTATTGGAGTATAATTGCTTCACAATACCGTGTTAGTTTCTGTTGCACAGCAAAGTGAATCAGCCATGTGCATACACATGTCCCCATATCCCCTCCCTCTTGAGCCTCCCTCCCACCCTCCCTAGCCCACCCCTCTAGGTCATCGCAAAGCACCAAGCTCATTTCCCCGTGCTATGCTGCTGCTTCCCACTAGCTCACTATCGCATTCAGATTTGTTATTTTCATTGTATCTAGAGACAAACAAGCAAACAACATTAATTTTTATCTGTATTATTCAGACAGCTTCTTTCAAACAATTGGTTGTATCACATAGATTTTTCTAGCCCCATGCTGTCTAAATCTGCTGGGTATGTAGTGTTGGATCAGGGCTTCTTAAACTTCTTTTTAGGGTTGGAGCATGAAGTGTTACATAAAATGCCACAGTGGATTTAAAACATTCTGTGTATTAAGAGCTAATAGAGTTATTAGCTAATCGTGCATGGATTTATCATTAAAATAGGCAACAAAACATTAATTTTATTGAATAGTGTTTTACAAATTCTGGCTAATGTTAAATCCTGAAAGAGAAAGAAGTGTAGATTACATTATTACATACGTAAAGAATGCATATGATTAATAAGAGAATTCATAAATACCACCAGAGACAAAAAAAAAATCAGAAATACAAGAGCATTCTAACATATCAGAAGTAACCCTAGAAGATATAACGAAAACATGGTTGCACTCACGATAGCAACAAAAAATATGAGTTGATAATAGAATGATTTTAACAAGTAGTGTCAGAAATAAAGAAAGCTACAGCAGTCTATTAAAATGTAAATGAAGTTCTGAATAAGTGGTGATAAACAGACATAACCTGATTTTGTATGGGAAGGCTGAAATTTCTTAAATGCCAATTCTTTCTAATAAATATATAGGTTTACTATAGTTCAAGACAGTTCTGAAGGAATTATATTCACAACTTGGGGAAATAATTCTAAGGTTCATTTAGAGGTACAGCAGTTAATAATAACTTAAAAAATCTGAAAAAGAAGAATAAGAAAGAGGAACTTAGCACTTTGAGGTTTAAAGTACATTATAAAGATTGAGTAATCAGGAAAAAATATGAGACTCACCCAAGATTAGAGAATGGGGTTAGTGAGTCAGTAAAACACAGAAAAGAGACAAATTATTTATATGAATGTATTATGTGAAAATTAAATGTCACAATCAAGAATTGATTATTCAGTGTATGGTGCTGAAGTAGTTCTTTAGTAGTGGGATGTGAAGAAGAATTTCATGTGCTAATCCCTCCCCAGACACTAAGTTAGAGAGAGGGAAGGAGAGATCAAATGATACCTTTCCATCTCTGGTATTTTCCATCTCTGGTATATTGTTATTATAACCAGACTCTGCTGATTAATACTGAAAATTCTGAATAAAATACAAAAAAGTCTTAGGAAGATGGGATTAACATATACACACTACTATATATAAAATAGATAATAAACAAGGACCTACTGTAGAGCACAGGGAACTATACTCAAAACTTTGTAATAATCTATAAGTGAAAAAATCTGAAAAAGAAAATACATATATACATATATGAATCACTTTGCTGTACACCTGAGATTAGCATGACATTGTAAATCAACTATAGTTCAATAAAATAAAATAAAATGAAAAAAATCTTTCTTAAATGTGACAAAAAACTGACAAAATAATAAGGAATTATCAAGTCAGAATTTAAGTGAAAAAGGGAACCTTCACATCTGCCTAACCAGGGGACCTTGAGCATTGGTTTTCAGCCCTCCAACTGTGGGGAAGAGAAATGAAAGCCCAAGCCTGCCAAAGTGGGTGTCCAAGGGGAGACTATCTGCTCATCAACCTGGGACACTAAGGGCCCACTCTCAGTGGAAGAATGAACCAGAAGGAATCCATTCCACCCTCCACAGTGCCAGGGGAATGCAAGCAAACTCGCTCCAAGGTTGAACAAAAGAATCATTTCCATTGATTTGCAGTACAAGTGCTAATATCTGGATGGTACAAACCCCCTCAATTTATGAATGTAGCTTAAAGTGGCCCCCGACTAGAAATACCTCACGACAAAAAAACAAAAACACAAACACATGACTCCTCTCTAAAGGATTCCTTCCTCCTAGGTCTCCAAGCATTCCCAAAACCAATTTTCTAAGGGATATGAGCAGCTTTCAATAAAAAATTTAAAACTACACAGAAAAACAAAGAGCCAGCAGAAGTAGGTTTGCAAACACTTCAGATATTGGAAGGATCAGATGTAGATTTGAAACAACTCTACTTACTGTGTTTAAAGAAATAAAAGTCTTAAAATTTATAGACAACAGAAAATATAGCAAATGATCCAGAATGTTTGAAAGAGAACCAGAGAGTCCTTCCTAAACAAACAAAATGAAGCAATTAAAGTAAACACACACACACACACACACACACACACATATGGGAGATTAGATACCTCTGAAGAGAGAATTAGTGAACTGAAAGATCAAGACAGAAGAAAGTATCCAGAATGCAACACTGATAGACAAAAAATTAGGAAATATGAAACAGAGATGCAGAGGCATGAAGGATGGAGTAAGAAGATATACTATATATCTAATCAGAATTCCAGAAAAAAGGGAGAGAGACTGAAGCATAATGAATATTTGATGAGATAATATTTGACTATTTACCATAACTGATGAAAGACACTGATCAGAGATTTAAGAATTCTGGTGAGGGCTTCCCTGGTGGCACAGTGGTTGAGAGTCCACCTGCCGATGCAGGGGACGCGGGTTCGTGCCCCGGTCCAGGAAGATCCCACATGCCGCAGAACGGCTGGGCCCGTGGGCCATGGCCGCTGAGCCTGCGCGTCCGGAGCCTATGCTCCGTGACGGGAGAGGCCACGGCACTGAGAGGCCCGCGTACCGCAAAAAAACAAACAAAAAGAATTCTGGTGAATCATAAGCAGGATAAATTAAAGAAGAATCCACAATGAACAAAACATAGTGAAACTGCAGTACACCAAAGATACAGACTATCTTAAATTGGTTAAACAGAATGAACAGATTACATGCAAATGAATGACAGCCTCAATGCTCCATTATCAAAAGCAATAGTAGAAACTGGAAGACAACTTGATAGATTTGAAGTACTGTAAAGCAAATAACTGCCAAGCTAGAGTTCTATGCCCAGTGAAAATATCTTTCAAGAATGAGGACAGGGCTTCCCTGGTGGCGCAGTGGTTGAGAGTCCGCCTACCGATGCAGGGGACACAGGTTCGTGCCCCGGTCCGGGAAGATCCCACATGCTGTGGAGCGGCTGGGCCCGTGAGCCATGGCCACTGAGCCTGTGCATCCAGAGCCTGTGCTCCACAACGGGAGGGGCCACAACAGTGAGAGGCCCGTGTACCCCAAAAAAAAAAAAAAAAAAAAAAAAAGAATGAGGACAAAATAAAAATATTTTAGAAAAATGCTGAGAGATTCTCACTGAATGTAATTCTGAAGGACAGTGTTCAACAGAAAGTGATCTCAGATGGTCTAATTTGCAAGAAAGCACAAAGAGAAGAGAAAGTGGCAAATACATTAGTAAATCTAAATAAAGTTCAACTGTATAAAACCGTAGTGAGTGTATGGTTGGCTTAAAAAATGTAAAGTAGAATTGAAATATGTGAGTACAATAACATACAAGTTTGGATGGGAGGAGAAATGGACTCCAAGACTTGAAAGTTCTTAGTCATGTCCAGAAGATGAATTAAAATATTGATTAAATTTAGACTGTGATAAGTTAAGCCTGCATGTTGGGTTGTCTAGTATAACTACTAAAGGAATAGAAACAAAGCATGTAAGTTCCAACCCTGTATAGAAGGAAAAAAGGAATGAAAAAAATAAAGTTCTTCTAAGTAACAAAATATAATAGGACTCCTCTGTTACACTATACTTAAAAGTCAATTCCAGATGGATCATACACCTAAATATGAGAGGACAAATCCTGAAAGCACTTAGAATCATAATGAAGGAAATTATCTTTATATCAGGGTAGGAAAAATTTTTTAAAATAACACAAAAATTCAAATTCATTAAAATTATGACCTTTGATTTATCAAATAATACAGAAAAAAAGACTTAAAAAAACAAGCCACAGAATGGGAAACAACTTTTAGAATATATATAGTTGATAAAGCACTAGTGTCATGATGAAACATAAAATTCCTATAAATCATTAAGAAAGCCATATATCTCAATTAAAAGTGGGTAAATATAAATGGCTAAAACATGACTATATATGCAATCTAATTACTAATCAGGAAACTCCAACCTAAAACCACACTGAGTTACCATTTCACACCAACCAGACTGACAAAAAATTAAAGTTCTCACAATACTAAGTGTTGACAAAAGTGTGGCACAAGGGAACTCTCACGCACTGCTGGTGGTAGTGTAAATTCGTATATCTGTTTTGGAAGCAGTCTGGTATTATAAAATTGAAGCTACATATACACTACAGCCAGCAATTCTATTTCTAAATACATATTTACCCTGGAGCAAATCTTGAACATTTGTACCAAAATACACATATAAGATTGCTCATCATAGAATTTGTTCATAAGAGCCCCACACTGAAGCCACTAGAAATTCCACCCACAGTAGAATGTCCCCTTCAGCAAAGGAAAAGACCTTACTAGAGCTATATATGGTGAATTTTAACCACACAACGTTGAGCAAAGGAAGCAAGACGCAAACAGATACGTACAGTATGGTGCCATCTGTTGGGGAGAAGTACACAAACTAAGCTGCGTACGGTTACAAACATAAATAGCAAACATTCTCTTTTTTAAAGCAAGAAAATGATTTTCATCAATCAGGATAGTTGATAGGGAACCCCAAGAGGGGAAAGAAGGATTTATGATCAGGGAACCACATACAAGGGGCTTTTTGGGGGCTGGGAATGCTAGATTTCCTTCAACCAGGAGGTGGTCACTGAGGCATTCACTTTACAATTATTCTTAAATTGTACATACTTATTTTATACATTTTTCTGTATGCATGGCTTGCGTTTTTAAAAATGTAAAAGAAATTTTCAATAAAGAGCATGAAATAAAATCAAACATTTATTCAAATTCAAGAAAGCAAATGATTTTCCAGACCATGGAATCTATAAGATAAAAATAACACACACGTGCGTGCGTGCACACACACACAGATTTGAGTGCATAAAAATTTTAATTTCTATATGTAAAAAAGGGCAATAAAATGCAAATAATTTGGTAAAAATATTTGTTACGAATTTGGTAAAAGTTAAGTATCTTTCTTGTACCAACTACTTTTATAATTTGATTTTTAAACTCTATAAGCAAATGATATTAATATGTACATTTCATTTAGGAACAGTATTTAGTAGGTAAATGTATGAAGTATATTTACACTTATTATAAATAAAGAAATGCAAGTTAAAATAAGATGGCATTTTTTGTTCCACTCAATTAGCACAGGATAAACTAATGATATTGCCAATTGTGACAAGATGAGATCTCTTAGACATTGTATTTGTGTAAATTATTACAATCATCTGGTAAGGCATAATTTATCAAGAATTGTGAAATATTCATAATCTATGATATAGTAAATCTGTCATAGATTTTCTAGAGAATGAATTCAAAATATGAAAAAAGAATTAGTTGCAAAAAGATAATGATTGCAGCATACTTCATTAGGGTAAAAAATGGAAGACAACGTAATATCTAGCAGTTAGGAGAAGTTTGCATTCAGTTTCATTCACTAAATTAATACTTTGAGTGTCCACTATGACACTGTTTTGTGTATGTATGGGTGTGTCTGTGTATGGCATTACAAGATGAAAAATTATTTAGCCAGTAAGATACTGTTAGTAAGTCTATACAATAATATTTATAATGGTTACAAAAGAAACTTTTGTTTCTTTTGTAAATTATATGTACACTAAGATTGGACCTTTGTGAAACATTCATAGAAAAGCCATGTACATTTGTGTTTACAGCTAGAACTATGATTCAGCATCCACAGGCAAAAATACTGGCCCAGAAAACACAGCAACAATCTCTGAGGTCCAGGTGTCTTTCAAGGTTCCTTTTGAAAAATATTTTCAAGAATACAATTTTTGGAGCAAAATAATATCTGCTCTTTGGTGGCTGTAGGAAAAGAGGGAGTCATTTCCTTTTTATTTTGCTGATGTTACTTTCACCAATATTAAGAGTCATCTATATTTTTATTCCTTGGCACCACGAGGAAAAAGCTCAGTAATTACCATCTGCCATCTCCTTTGGTGAGTCTGTTCAAAACTTTTGCCCATGTGCAGCTAGGAATGGGGTAGGGAAGAGTTGTTGGACTTCTTATCGATTAGTAAAGTTCTTTATATATTATAGATAAAAGTCTTTTGTTGGAACATGTTTTGCAAATGTTTTTTTCCCAAGCTTTGCCTTGCCTTTTCATTCTATAACAAAGTCTTTTGAAGAACAGATGTTTTAAATTTTCATAAAATTCAAATTACGACTTTTTTTTCTTTTATAATTCCAGCTTCTAGTGTCCTATTTAAGAAAGCTTTGCCAAACCCAAGGTCACTAAGATTTCCTCTTATGTTTTCTTTGAAAAATTCGATAGTGTAACTTAGATTTATGAGGCAGGTTGAGTTAATTTTTGTACGTGATGTGAGGTAAGTGTAAAGGAGCTTTTTGTTGTTTTGTTTTTGTAGATGGCTATTCAACTGCTCCAGAACCATTCGTTAAAAAGATTTATCCTCTACCTTATTTTAGGGAAAGGTGCCATTTTACCTTGACCTCTTTGTATTTTTTTTAATAATTAATTTTATTTATTTATCTTTGTCTGTGTTGGGTCTTCGTTGCTGTGCGGGCTTTCTCTAGCTGTGGCGAGTGGGGGCTACTCTTCGTTGCAGCGTGCGGGATTCTCATTGTGGTGGCTTCTCTTGTGGTGGAGTGTGGACTCTAGGCACGTGGCTTCAGTAGTTGTGGCACATGGGCTCAGTAGTTGTGGCTTTTGGGCTCTAGAGCGCACGCTCAGTAGTTGTGGTGCACGGGCTTAATTGCTCCGTGGCCTGTGGGATCTTCCTAGACTGGGGATTGAACCCGTGTTCCCTGCATTGGCAGGCAGATTCTTAACCACTGTGCCACCAGGGAAGTCCCGACCTCTTTGTTTAAAATCAGTTGGTTATTTACATGTTGGTTTATTTATGGACGCTTTATTCTGTTCAGTTAACCTTGATGTATGTTTTGTGCCAATACCATCAATACCTGATTACTGTAGTTTTCCACATACAAGTTCTGAAACCAGATGTTGAATGTCCTCCAACTTTGTTCTTCTTTTTCAAAGTTGTCTTACTTAGTCTAGGTCCATTGCATTTCCAAATAAATTTTTGAATTAGCTTGCCAATTTGTACAGAAAAATCCTGTTAGAATTTTGATTAGGATTGCACTGACTCTGTAAATCAATTTGGTAAGAATTGATTCCTTAACAATATTGAATTGTCAAATCCAAGAACATGGTATATCTCTCCATTTATTTCTTTAGTTTCTCTCAGCAGTGTTTCATAGCTTTCAATGTACAGATCTTGCCTATTTTTGTCATATTTATCCCTAAATATTTCCTATTTTTGATGCTATTGTAAATGACCTTTAAAAAATTAAGTACATGAAAAATGCTCGACATTGTTAGCCTTTGGAAAATGCAAATTAAAACCATAATTAGATACTGCTATATCAAGCTTTCTTGACCTCACACTATTGACACTGAGCCTGATAATTCTCTGTTGTCAGTCATTATCCTGAGCATTGTAGGATGTTTAGCTGCATCCTGGGCCTCTACCCACCAGATGCCAGTAACACTCTTCCTCTACCCAAAATGTAACAAAAACGTCTCCAGACTTTCCAAAATCCCTTGGGAGGTCAGATTGTCCCCAACTGATAAAATTGTTGAGAAGGCAGTGTTGAGAGCCACTGTACCACACAACCACTGGAATGGCTAAAATTAAAAATGCTGACTACACCAAGTGTGTATCCTTGTCAAGGATACGAAGCAATTGGAACCCTCCAGACTGCCAGTGAGAATGTAAAATGGTTACAACAGCTTGGGAAAATCATGTGGCAGTTTCTTAAAATGTTAAGCCTAAACCTACCATATGATCCAAACATTCTACTATTAGGTATTTACACAAGAGAGACAAAAGCATGTGTCCAGAAACAGGTCTGTGAATATTCATAGCAGTTTTATTTACAATAGCCCCAAACCGGGAACAAGTCAGATGTCTATCCATGAGTGAATGTTTCAACACAGTGTGGGGTACATCCATACAGAGGAATATTATACAGCACCGAAAAGGAATGGACTATTGATACAGATAACACATGGATTAATCTCAGAATAATTATACTAGTGAGAGAAGCCAGACCAGAAAAGAATACATTGTCTACAGTTCTATTTATATAACATTCTAGGAAATGAAAACAAATTATAGTGATGGAGCAGGGCAGTGTTTATCTGAGGATAGGTGAGGAGAGAAGAGAGAGATAGATTTGAAAAGGTCAGGAGAGGAAATTTGGGGTATGTGTGATGAACATGCTAATTATCTTAATTATGGTGATGGTTTCATGGGGATATACCTAGGTCAAAAGTCATCAAATTGTACACCATATCTCTATATGCACACACACACACACACACACACACACACACAGGGTTTTTGTACGTCAATTATATCTCAATAGATCTATTTAAAAATTACAACAAAGAAAAGAAATGGACAGAAAGATAATAAATAGAGGCTGTATAAAGGTTTGTATTTACAAGGATACTGATGACACTGACAAAAATCAGTGAACTTCCTGTATATCGTCCAACTTTGGAAAAAAAATTAAAAATAATCTGAGGTCATTCTCCCTATTGCTTTAAGAAACGTGCAGATGCAACCCTTCTCCCCCCAACACTTGCCCTGGTGGCCCACTGTTTTGCCTTTAAACAGGGATGAGTGGTCAATTAAAGATGACACAATTTTAAATTAGAATGTGTGGGAAAATATGTATCTCCTTTTTGGATAAGCATTCAGCAATTTTTTTTTTTTTTTTTTTTTTTTGCGGTACGCGGGCCTCTCACTGTTGTGGCCTCTCCCGTTGCGGAGCACAGGCTCCGGACGCGCAGGCTCAGCGGCCATGGCTCACGGGCCCAGCCGCTCCGCAGCATGTGGGATCTTCGCGGACCGGGGCACAAACCCGTGTCCCCTGCATCGGCAGGCGGACTCTCAACCACTGCGCCACCAGGGAAGCCCAGCATTCAACCATTTTTAAGTGACATAAACCATGTCAGTGAAAAATAGGAAATAAAAGTTAACATATCTCCACAGCCTAAAGATGCAGTGAATTACAGAACTTTCCTCCAGAAAGGTTTGGCCTTTTGTAAGCATTTGGGATGAAAGGAGATAACAAATTTTTGCCATTTACCAGTAGTAAATTTTCAAGAACACTTCTGATCACAAAAATTTTATAGATTCAGAATTAAAAACCAATGATTTTCCCAGCTCAAAAATCAGATTACCATTACTAAGAATAAATCTAGAATTTGGTTTATCACTACGATTCCTTATCTATTCAATACTTGTATGTGAATTGTAATCTTTTGAGATTGGAAATTCAAAACAACTTTAGCAGCTAATTGGTAATTGATGTTGAGAATGTATCTCTTCACTGTATTATTGATTATCCCAACCAAGCCGTGTTGATTTTTCATCACATGGTTCAGGTTGTTTTTATTCCATTTAAGCTGCCTTCCTGATTTCTTTCCATCACTTTGGATATCAATTCAGTCAGGAAGCCAGCAGTATGACTTGCAAGGAACTCCACATTTTAATTTTAGAAAGACAAGAAAAGAAAAAGGTCAGGGAGGAAATGTAGGTAAATGGAAATACGGTTTGTGTGAAAAGAAAAAAAGGGAGGATGTAGGGAAACAGAGCTGTATATTCTGTCTGATTTTCTGGTAGATAACATTCAAAACTGTTATTTAAGAGGCATAATTCCTTTTCAGTACGATACATTGGTATGTTTAATGATTTCAGAGTTTTCAAATAACAGTGTGTGATACCTTAAAATGTTCAATAACTGTGTACAGCAGCTAATTGGTCTCTGAAGAGAGGAGAAATTTGATGATCCCTTAAGGTTCCTTTTAGCTCTATCAGTCAGCAATATTGTACCCTGTTTGAGCTAACACGCCTTCCTTCATATATCTGCAGTATTAATAACATTCTTTGGTCTAACTTTGCTTTGTTTCCCTACTGCCTGCTCACACCACGATTTTGCATGATGGAAAATTATTAGCAAGTTACCGACATTTCATTTTCTGTATATGTGTACATAATATAAATATACTTAAATTATTTGGAAATAGCCTTTACCCAATTTGACTGGTGAATTGAAATGTAAAGTCTGTTCTGGGCCGAAGAAATAGGTAAACGTGTAAGAGGCCTCTGTTTGGCATACCCAGGCTGTGCGCATGTTAAAACATAAGCCATGCCAAAGGCGAGTAGAGATGATTTGCGCTTTATCCTCCTTTATCACACCTGGGCATGTTGCATCTGATCTGCTCGTAGAGAAGAAAATTATGCCTCTTCCACGGGTTAGAAAACCTTTCTTCTCTCCCTGGCTAGCGGATGGAGGCATTGCAGTCCGCATTTCCTCTTCCTCACCCTCTGCCTTAGTTTCCCTGATATTCCCCAAACAGGAGGTGGCAAACAGTCCATCCAGTGTGTGCCATTGGGAATTGATCAGGTAAGTGATGGGCTGCAGGTGTAGTTTATCCAGGGTCAAGATCCTGTCCCCTGATTTACCTGGTCACCCGGAATAGCTGAGAGAAACACAGAAGAGCAAACTATACCCTTGTTTTCTGTTTACAGAAGGATATCTTAAAATCGGATCTCATCATCTGCTCAGTGGCTGCCATTCTGTCCTTTGCCGTCAGTGCCAGCACTGTGTTCCTGTCCTTGCGAGTATGTATCCATGTGGCTCTGCACTCTTACCCCCTCCTTATTCTCTGTAATAAGCAAAGCCCACTGTGCAGCTCCAGACTATTGACGGGATGGTGGAGCCAGGGGAAGTACAGAAAAGGCCAGTTGAGGGCTTGAAGGGATATATCCAGATGTGTTACGAGTTATGTCCAAGAGGAGCTTTGATCCACATCACAGAGTGCATTCGTACCCTTTCTGTTTCCCCACCTGGGGAGTTGTTTTGTTTGCGCATTTCGTGGAATCCACCGTGAGGACAGTCAGCAGTAGTAAGACAGGCTCCCAACTCACTACTACGAGCAGAGAAGGGAGGACTCACCGTCGGGAGTGAGACGGAAGTCACAGAGCCAAAAAGATTATCGGAACATAATTTTCAGTTGGAGAAACAAAATTAGAGGGCTCCAGATGGGACTTCTGGCTGAAGGTGCTTGCAGACAGTTGCTGTCTCACTTTCCTTTCAACGAGGAAAAGTCTGTTAGCTAAATCTGTTATTCTCCATCCCTTCTTTATAAAAAAAAAAAATAACAAAAAACAAGAAAACGTCTTCTCGTGGGCAGAATGTCTCAGCCTCTTCTCCACCCTGTCTCGGTGGTTCTCAACACAGAGATCAGCTTCATGCGATACGGGAGAAATTTTCAGAGGCCTGAAGCAAGAACCCAGTTTGGCTGTGTATGCCTTAGGAGGGGCAGGGAGGGAGGACAGTGTTCCGTGTTCTTTGCGGGCACCCCTCACCGTCCTTCAGGCTGCACACTGACTCTTACCCTCTTCTGTCGCAGCCGTTTCTCAGCATCGTGCTGTTTGTCCTGGCCGGCGCTGTGGGGTTTGTAACCCACTACCTGCTCCCACAGCTCCGCAAGCATCACCCGTGGATGTGGATTTCACACCCCGTCCTTAAAAGCAAAGAGTATCAGCAACAGGAAGTGAGAGGTTAGTAAAATATCTCTCATACAAATGTGATGTAAGCGGGTGGCATCCTTTACAGGGAGGGTGTGCCCAGCGGTGTGAATGCACTTCATGCCACGGAACTGTACCCTTAAACATGGTGACAACGGTACATGTGTGTATGTTTCACCACAATAAAAAAAGGAGAGTGTGTGTACCTTGGAGTGTACATATTGTTCCCAGAACAAGAAAGTTGAAGTGGGGTGAATTAGAAGTATATTTTCTAAAAATGATTGGTTATTATTATTGAGGAAACATTAATTTATGTCACTCAGACTGTAACCGAAAGTGGGGCCTGGCTGCTCGCTGCTCAAAAGCCAGTAAAGAGGCCAGGCTGGTGGAAAGGAAAGTTTGCTTTATTTTGGATGCGGGGGTGGATGCCCGTCCAAAGGCCAGCTCCCCTGCACTGACAACCAGGGGTCAGGAGCTTCTATAGATGGAGGGAGGGGGCTTCGCGCAGAAACAGCACAGTCAGCTCTGGCCGTCATCTTGAAATTGGTCATCGGTGGTCTGACCAAGCGTCATCTTGATTGTTTCAGGTGCAGTTAGTCTGCAGTTCCAGGGTCGGTTTGTTTCTATTTCTTTGAGGCCAGCTCTTGGAATTGTGGCTGCTTATGTCATGGCATCTTGTAGTTAACTTCGTCCCCCTGGTGAGGGTTTCGGTATCTACAAGACAGCTCACAGGATATGGCTCGGAGTATGATCTTTAGCCCTTGAGGAGGGACTAAAGGTCCTTAACTTTGCTTAATGACTGAACTATTATTACTTAGTCTCGTTTTCCTTTGCTTCTGCATTTTCTCACTTCTCTGATTAAACTTATTCATTGGCTAAGTTTTTCCACAGACAGAAGGCAGGCAGAGGACATGGGCTGGGGGAGGAAAGACCGTAGGGTCCTGCTCCATTTCAAGACCTGAAGTTTATGTTGTTCCAGCTTCAGCTGACTGGGGACCAAGAATAGCATCACTTGACCGCCCTTTCACCCTCCACAAAACCAGGGCAGGGATGTAGCAGAGGCTGACCTTGGAATTTTGCTCACTGAACCCTTGAATTTTGTTGAACTTGCTTTGTTCACGTAGAACTGGACCCACACACAGACCTGTACTTGATTGACTTAGCAGTTCCCTGGGCTGAGTCAGGCCACCATCAAGTAGTAGCCTGGTAACCCCGACAGTGTTTGAGCTTCTAAATAAAAAAACTCAGGAATTTCTCTTGCTAGGTCTCCCCAGCCTCTGTGATTGAAAAGATGACGGAAGGATTGATTTATCGCCATTTTCAGGCGTATCAGTCACAGTTGATGGCTATAGTTGATAACTAGCTCATGTTAAACGAGGTGTCATCTCTACCTCCAGGAATGAGGGGATGTAGTAGCACCACGGTTTGCTGACTCACAGGAATGTACTGGGCCCCGCCAGGTTTGTCATCAGTAACTTCAGTGGACTAGTGTAACCAACGTAAAAGGGCAGAGGGGAATTAATTAAAAACAAAACAAAACAAAGAAACAAAAGAGTCACTTATGATGCTGTCAGAAATAGAGAGGGCTTCTTCAAGGAACATGTCTGGGTGGCTACCAGGAACTGCCTTAATTTGAAACAGCCAAATCAGTAAAGTGGGGTTTTGCTTAGAGGACAGACATGGCCTGATGGACCTGCTGCCAGCATAGGGTTTAGAAGGTGGCGGAGGGCAGCTGAGATTGCTCTGCCCTCAGACGCTTGCTTTTCCCACTTACGACACCAGGTGCTCGCCAAAGATCAAGCTGCATAATATGGTTCTTTTTTTTAAATTTTCCTGTTTTTAATTTTTTTTTTAAACGGAGAACAGGAGTATTTATTTATTTTTAAATTTATTTATTTATTTTTTGCTGCGTTGGGTCTTCGTTTCTGTGCGAGGGCTTTCTCTAGTTGTGGCAAGCGGGGGCCCCTCTTCATCGTGGTGCGCGGGCCTCTCACTATGGTGGCCTCTCTTGTTGCGGAGCACAGGCTCCAGACGCACAGGCTCAGTAGTTGTGGCTCACGGGCCCAGTTGCTCCGCAGCATGTGGGATCTTCCCAGACCAGGGCTCGAACCCGTGTCCCTTGCATTGGCAGGCAGATTCTC
Source organism: Neophocaena asiaeorientalis asiaeorientalis (assembly GCF_003031525.2). Taxonomy (NCBI): domain Eukaryota; kingdom Metazoa; phylum Chordata; class Mammalia; order Artiodactyla; family Phocoenidae; genus Neophocaena; species Neophocaena asiaeorientalis. The sequence continues at coordinate 951,438 of NW_020172473.1, read as the reverse complement.
AACCACTGCACCACCAGGGAAGCCCCCATAATGTGGTTTGTAAATGCTGTGTTCAATGTTGGGTGCCACTTAAATGCAAATTATTATCAGTATTATAAAAACGGAAGGAAGATAGACTCAGAGCAGGCGCAGTTGATATTAGTCAGTTCATTTTTCAGCCCACTTAAAGGGAAATGTCCATTCTTGTGGGTCAGTAGAGCAACCTGAAGAAAAGACCAGTTTCTGTAGAACTTCTGCAATGTTGGGGCCACATTTCCCTTTCATTGTCTTAACATTTAGAAAGGCTAAGTTGCAGTGAAGTTAGTGGAGTATTGTTTTGGCATCATTGGTAAGCAGTTGATGGGGATTGAGGTAAGATGCTGACTCAGGAAACGGCATATCTGTATCTATAGCATCTGTATCTGTGCCTAGATATTTAAGTGCCTTGGGGTGAGAACAGGCAAGTTGTCAAATTAAGAGAAAGGAAAATAAGACAGATCAGGCGTGGGCTCTCCTTATGGTGGCAATTCAGAGTGTGGAATTCAACACTGAAAGATAAGAGTGGGCAGTTGGGATTTGTGTGTGTGTCTGAGCGCGATTGTTTTTTTTCCTGGAATCTAACAGTACCCAGTCTAGATTAGAATCATTTAGATATTGAAATTCTGAATGACCTTTCAGTACAAGATTCAAGAACAAGAAAGGAGAGTGTGTTTGTATGTTGACTTCCCCTCTTGGAGGAGCGAGTGAGAGGGCAGCTCTGGGCTTCTGTCCTGTAGGGTGGGCGGGAGACGTTCACCCCTGGTACCACAGGCTCCAGCAGAGGCTTGGTGGGTGTTTCTTACTTGCCTACATTAGCTGTTTATAAGCTACCTGAAATCTAGCCAAGGGTAATAGATTTGACAAATTAGGCCCGTAATGAAAAACAGATTGCATTTCAAAATTATGTGTGTTGGAAGGAAAATCCAAATACTTACAATGTGTTTGTTAGTATGAACTTGTTGATGACCCCTTACTCATTTTGGTATCATCCACAGCCTAAGTTTCCTTTCCTCCTCTTCCTGCCCACCTTCCTGCCTTTTTAGCTATTTCACTCTTTCTTTCTTCTACTAGCAAGAAAACATGCACAGGAAATTCAAGCCGATCATATACCTTTAATGTGAACATATGCCAAATCTTCTTTCTCATATGATCACACAATATTTTGGAAAAGAAGAGCAGAGCAGGGCCGGCAGGTCTGTGGATACCACTGTGATCCTTGGGCCAGAGGCAGACATCACTACCAATTGGAATTGGTGTATAAGATGAGGCATGTGTGCTGTGTCTCTGTCTCAGAGTTCATAGAATCCTATCCCACCACTTTACGTAGGAGGAAACTGACGCCCAGAGACATCAAGGGATGTTAACTAGGGTTCCACTAAGTTGGTGGCCAATGAGCGACCAGAACCCAGGTGACCTCACTCCCTCCGGTCGGATGCTCGTCTTCCCCACGCTGCTCTCAGTGCGGTGGGAAGATCGCGTGCAACTTGCACGTGGCCCTCAGACTGCTCTTGCCGTCGTTACCCCAAAGAGCCACGTCACTGCACTGGGTCCCGTAGAGTTAAACACGCCATAGTCCAGTGCTAACGCTACAAAGCTTTAATCCCTGGTTTGAAACAGACTCACCACCATAAATTCTGAACATTCCTGTGGTTTCTCAAACACACCACATTCTCCCACTGCCTTCTCTTTGCTGTTCCCTATGCCTGGGATGCTTTTCTTAAGTTTCCCTAGACTCAGGCCAGGCAACTCATCTTTCAGGTCTCTGTTCAAAAATCAATCCCCCCACGAGGTCCATCCCTGACCACCTAGACCAGAGTAACTTCCCAGCTGCTCCCCTGAGCCTCCTTTTGCAGCATATTCTCTACAGTGACTCTGAGCAATACATCTGCTTGCTCTCGCTGGACCCCCAGTGTTTTGTACTTAACTTAAATCTCATCAGCCCTACATTTGAGAGAACAGACTTTAAACTTGGGGCGTATACTTTCTTTCAGTTTACTTCCCTGTCTGCATGCCTCTGAAATACAATTTTACTTGATATGTAAAATTACTTGGAGATACGAAATTAATTTTGATATAAAATTCAGACTATGATAAAATGGAACTGTGTTGTAACTTGAAAGACTGTAAATGGAAATATCTTTTTGAGCCAGTTCATTTCTTTACTTTTGAGACTAATTTAAGTAAACCTTATCCCATCTTAGCCCCAGCAAGGTGTTTCATCAATATTTAAGCTGAAAGAATAAAATTGTAGGAATCACAGTACAGCTCAGCAGTCAAATGAACCATGGTGGCGATGTGGGTGTAACTGAGTGATACTAATGGGTATGTGTGAAGTTGCTTTTTTCATTGTTCTATTCCCCACCAATCTAAGCAAATCGTGCTGAAAATAGCAGAGTAGACTCCACTACAAATGGCACCATATTAGTCAAGGAGGCAACTTTTGAGACTCACTGTTTAAGGAGCACTGGGTTTTTAGAAAATAAAGCAAATCTGTTATCCTGAATTACGATGATGATTCTAGAAAAATGACTTCATTTATTGGCGCCTGTTGTAAAAGAATAAGAAGTTGGGTCTGTTTGAAATTTTTTTTTTTCTAAGAACTTTCCAAAGGCATTATGTTATTTCGAAAGGGAATAATGGAGTTGGGTCCCATTTTCACATAGTCCCCCAGGAAGTAATTTCTGTAATATTATCATTCTTGGCTTCTGAGAATTTAAGAAAAGTTGAAATGATCTGATTCGATGGCCATACTCTTACCATAAAAGTGGGTCTTAATGGAGTTAAAAGAGATTGAGACATAGAATAAGTTCATTATCGGCATTCACTGGTTTACTTATTTATTCGCTCAGAAAATGCTTGTGAAGGTACTATTCATTGAGAAGATAATTACACAAAGGAACTTATTTACAAGATAGAAACAGACTCACAGACTTAGAAAACACACTTAGGGTTACCAAAGGGGAAAGGTGTAGGGGGGAGGGATAAATTAGGAGTTTGGGATTAACATATACACACTACTGCATATAAAATAGGTAACCAACAAGGATCTACTGTGTAGCACAAGGGACTCTACTCAGTATTCTGTAATAACGTACATGGGAAAAGAATCTGAAAAAGAATAGATACATGTATATGTATAACCGAATCACTTTACTGTACACTTGAAACTAGCACAGCATTGTAAATCAACTCTACTCCAATATAAAGTAAAAATATAAAAAAAAGAAAGAAAATAATTATTGAGTTCCTACAAGATGCCAAACCAGTGATCCAGTGAGATAGGTTGACTAAGATGTGGTTTCTGTCACCAGAGAGTTTCCGACCTAGTGAACAAAGCTAGGGCTCTGCTCGAAAAGAAGCCCCATGATTGCTACACACAGAGTGATGGAGGGTCAGCACTGCGCCCAGCCATGCAGCAAATACAAAGAAGTAGAAGGCCCAGTGAAGAGGTTACAGTTAACTTCTCGTTCATTGGCCAAGCTTTTCCAACTGGTTGGTTGTGCACATAAAATGGAAGTAAATGAGATTTTATAACTAAATGTTGAATTAGTGTCTGCTGCATAGTAGCTGTTTAATAATATTGATTGAATGAATGATTAGTGCCTTGTAAATTTCCTGAAGAAAGAGTTCCCTGTAGACAGGAAAAGCCTGGAGGTAAAGGCTTATTTGAAGGACTCCAGTCTATGTGTATGATAAGATACATACACAGAGTCTCATCCCTCTGCAAAAAACGGTTGCTGAAAAAGCTTAAGCTATAATTTTTGGATACATTAGAATACGTGGATAAAAGATGATAGAAATTACTGAACATATCAACTGAAAAATCTCATTTAAACTGTAATTTAACCGTATTCACTATTATAAAAGTAATTCACAAATGAGTCCTGAATTTGTTATTCTTAAATGAAATTTACTTTGCATTTTGGCAAATCTTGCCTGTTGATTTGCAGATAGACTGGTTTCCGCATGGGAGAGACATGATTCTGACAGATATTGCTTTTTCTAATGTGTTTTACATTTATATCAAAGTAATACATAGTGTTAAGAACCAAAGAGAACAAGTTGTAATGAAAAGCAGCAGACCCTGGTCAACTTTTTCCCGTCTGATTCCCCCTCTCCAGGAAAAATTACTTTCTACTTTAGGTATTTCTTCTGGTATTTACCATAATTCTTCTAAATAATGTGCCTGTTCTTCTATTTCTTGATATTTCAAATTTTCATGTCTACTGGCTTCCTGTTATGAGTAATAAAGATTTATGTCGCTTACCTTCCCTCATACATTACATTTTCCCCTTCTCCTCCCTCCCAATATAACTTCTGTTGAACACATACTCCGTTTTTTCCTATTCATGTATGTGTATGTCCTATAGAAAGAATGTCGTACAGAAAGTCTAACTGTTGTTCACATCTAGTCCAGTAGTGTGCCGTGATTGCATTTCCTTTCTTGTTCAGATTTCTGTTTTTGCATCTGCTAGCCTTTCCAATAACTATGTAAAACACCTCTCAGTTCAATTTTCCACCCAGGCAGACTTGTCAGATACTATATCTTGTTCCATCCCTTCCCCAGCTCCCTCTGGAACCTGCTCCAATTGTTCTTTGTTTATTCCCTCTTCTTGACTGAAGCATATTCTCCAGTCACCGCAGGGAAAGGGTGAGTGGGAAGGAAACGTTTTGAGATTTCATGTACCTCAAAGTGTTTTTGTTCTACTTCACACTTAATGGAGAGTTTGCAGTGTGTAGCTTGTCAGGGTGTCAACAGTTCTTTCAGAATTCTAAACTAACGTCCCATTGTTTTCCCATTGAAAAGTCTGATGTCTCCACAGCTCCTGGTCCTTTATATGGGACCAGATGTTCCCCTGCAGGAAGCTTTTGGAAAGTTCAGGAGGGAATTCAAGTGTCATGGCCCAGAGAACAGGCTCTGGAACAAAGCAGGGCTAGCTTTGTTTCCAAAGAGACGCAGGGCTAGCGTCTCTGTCCCACGCTCGTTGTGCTTAGCTATTGTGATTCATCTATAACTGGGGGTTCCTACCACATAGATTTGTTGCGGAATGAAGTTAATCAAGATCATACATGTAGAGCATTTGGCAGAGTCCTCGGCAGGCAGAGTATACTCGGTAAGCACATCCTGTTCCTTCTCTTCCCCGGGATCCTGAAGTTCAATCACTTTGCACCTCCCTTTGTGTCTTGTTTCACCCATTGTGCTAGGCAGTAGGTGGCCCTTTATACTCTGGATGGACGTGTTTTGAAACTTTTGTTGGCAGGTGATAGGACTCCCTGAATGACTTAGTTCACAGAATTTCCATGGAGATGAACCCCAACCTGAAGATGCGTGTAAAAATCCTCTGAAATGTATAGAGCGCTAGGGGAAAGAATGCGGCATAGCAGGCATTGTCTGAATTTAGAAGCTAATGGCTGTGTGGGGTCTTTGGGAAGGTCTCATTTGTGTGTGTGATGAGGAGATGCCATAGTTCTGGGAAGAAGGATGTATTCCTTACTCCTTTTGTCTCCCCACATAAAAAGATGCTAGCATCAGGACATAGTTAGGGACCTAGAAAACCCTCCAACGCCTCTTTATTTCAATGTGACTCAAACCGTTTGAAGCATGAACTGAACCAGTGCTAGCTGAGTAACAGTCTCATTTGCTGCGATGCTTCTATAGGAGAGAGTGTTCCAGATGCCGAAGAAGTGGCTTAGAGCTGATGTGTCAGAAAATAGCCTGCCAGTTGGCAGGCTGCCTTATTTATTCGCACTGTTATTATTTTCATGCGCCTTCTCGTCCTCTCCTTTTCTTTCCCTGCCTGCCAGCCTCTGCCCTCCTACTCCACTGGGGAACTTATCTTTCTGTGTCACAGTCTCCACAAGCCTGGAGGGGGCTGCAGGGGACCGGCAGTGAAACCAGGCTTACACGGTAGCGGGAAAACAGAGAAGTAGAATCCAGCGTCCTCTGCTTGAAGGGGAGCGGGGCCGGGGGAGGCCTGGAGAAGCACAGGCCAACCTCGGGCAGTATTAAGGGGGAAAGGGTTTGGGGACAGGGCTCAGAGGTCAGGGGCCAACCTCACACCGCAGCTCTCTCTCCAGCAAGCCACGGGGTTTTTACCAGCTGCCCACTGGGGTTCTCCTAGACTGCTGATAAATCTAAAACAATGCAGAAATAAAATAATTGCAGAAGGAGAAATAAACTAACACTGAAAATCAGGAAGTCTTCATACGCAAGACGTGACGTATGCAGGACGGCACCGCAGCAGCTTTGGGCTCCGTGGGCCCAGCACTTATGGGAAGGGCTGAACGAAGGAGGCCGTTTGGAGGAACAATGTCGGTTCCCAGGTGCAGTAGGTGAGGCCCCTGTGATGAGGCCTGACTCAGTTGGGATCTTATCTGAAACAGCTTAACCCTCATGGTACTTTATGATAGGATAATAGACATAGATGCCAGTGGAGAAATGGAAATGGTGTTTTTAAGTAATCTTGTCGTGTAAATAACATACAAATCACACTTCACTTGGGGGAGGAATTCTGATTTCGTAAATTTGCCATTCATCAAGCCCCTGCTCTGTACTAGGCTCCGTGCTGGGTGTTGAGGATACAAAAATGAGTAAGAGGAGAATCCTTGCTCTTGGCAAGATGGTTGTTCTCACAAGAAGTGTCTTCCTTCATGTGCCCGTGGTGAAAACATCTGAAAGTTTCTCTTAACCCTTTTCTTGTGAACATTTTGACCTAACCATCTTCATGTGAAAAATTGATAAATGATTTCACTAGTATTTTTAGTTTTAAAAACGATGGACCATTCTACCAGGAAGAGAGAGTACATTATTGCCTGAGTCGCCTAAGAATTTCTCCATCCCTTTGAGGAGATGTGAAGAACACATTTTTACTCTCCACTGAATTAATGAAAACAATCAGTGAGATATGAGGTATCGCCTCACACCAGTCAGAATGGCCATCCTCAAAAAATCTACAAACAATAAATGCTGGAGAGGGTGTGGAGAAAAGGGAACCCTCTGCACTGTTGGTGGGAATGTAAATTGGTACAGCCACTATGGAGAACAGTATGGAGGTTCCTTAAAAACCTAAAAATAGAACTGCCATATGACCCAGCAATCCCACTACTGGGCATGTATCCTGAGAAAACCATAATTCAAAAAGAGTCATGTACTACAGTGTTCACTGCAGCTCTATTTACAATAGCCAGGACATGGAAGCAACCTAAGTGTCCATCAACAGATGAATGGATAAAGAAGATGTGACACATATATACAATGGAATATTACTCAGCCATAAAAAGAAATGAAATTGAGTTATTTGTAGTGAGGTGGATGGACCTAGAGTCTGTCATACAGAGTGAAGTATGTCAGAAAGAGAAAAACAAATAGCCTATGCTAACACATATATATGGAATCTTAAAAAAAAAATTGTTCTGAAGAACCTAGGGGCAGGACAGGAATAAAGACACAGACATAGAGAATGGACTTGAGGGCACAGGGAAGAGGAAGGGCAAGCTAGGACGAAGTAAGAGAGTGGCATGGACATATATACACTACCAAGTGTAAAATAGATAGCTAGTGGGAAGCAGCCGCATAGCACAGGGAGATCAGCTCGGTACTTTGTGACCACCTAGAGGGGTGGGATAGGGAGGGTGGGAGGGAGGGAGATGCAAGAGGGAGGAGATATGGGGATATATGTATATGTATAGCTGATTCACTTTGTTATACAGCAGAAACTAGCACAACATTGTAAAGAAGTTATACTCCAATAAAGATGTTAAAAAAAAATCAGTGGGATAGTTTTGGGGAAATGAGCTAAACATTTAAAAAAATTGACTTAGACTTTGTATCACATGAAAATCCAGATGGATTAAAGATGTAAATTGTTTTAAAGGAAAAAGAAGAAAGAAAGAACCAGAATAGCACTGCAAGAAAATATAGGTCAAGTTATGTAATCTCGGTCAGGGGAAGAGAAAAAGAATTTTTCAAGCATGGTCCCAAAGTCAAAAACCACTAAAGAAACAACTAAAAAATTTTATTCCTTGAAAAATATGAACTTTAATATTCTGATTCCTGAATGTTCCCACCTTGTCTTTCTCTGAGAGGTTTACCATAATGTTGAACCTGATAATAGTTATTAAGTCATTCAGAAGTATTTATGGAACGTATCACATGCCAGGGACCATGCAGTATGCTGGGGAAGCACTGGGGAGCAAGGCCAGCATGACCTCACCCCAGGGGCAAACCAACTGAGAAAGTGAGAGCACTTTGGCTAGAGGAGATCCCAAACTCCTACAAGGCAGGCAGTACCCCACGATGGAAGCCCCAGCTTCTCAAACTTTGTTGTATTAGGTGTCTGCTTTAGTTAATTATGTTAATGATCAGCCAATGGTCAGTGATGTCACCTGAATCTACTGAGTGGCTTCTATGGACAGAGTATAGTGCTAAATACCGAATATAATGGGGAAAGACAGCCCTGGACCCCTGGCTTTAGTAGAGAGATGAAAATTCATCACACAGATTAATATATTCGTAAAGTGTTTGACGTCCAATGAAGGAAAAGTATAGGGGGCTAGGAGAGAGTTATAAAGTGATCCTTATTTAGATTTGAGGGAAAAAGAAAGGCTTCTATGAGGAAGTGACAACTAATTGAGGCCTGAAAGATAAAGAGGGGGGGGTTTGCCTTCAGAGTGGGAGAGAAGAAGCCACAGGCTCACCCTGAATTGGCTTTTTTGGGAATGGGAAGGTCGTGAGGACCTTGGGTTTATCTTATGCAGAATTATCGGCTTTGAGTGGTGGGGTGGTGTGATTTGCTTTACATTTAAGAATGATGACTCAATTCACGCTACTGGTTTGGGAAGTGAAGTCTGTTTTTTAAGAAAATAAACCATGACATGTGTACATGTTTGTGCTAAGGACTTTGCAACCTGAGATTTTGCCCAGGAAGAAAGATGAGAGTGAGAAATGCTCATAGGAAAAGCAGTTGCCTATAATAAGAGGGCACAATCACCTTGGACGTGGTAATTCCATTTTGCAGGGTCTCTTTGCCTTAGCTGCCTCAGGGTGACTGGGCCCGCTGAACCGAGATGAGCCCCTATTGAAATGCTTATAAACAATCTGGCCCCTGCGAAGCAGGAAGCCTCATGTCTTCGAAGCTTAAGTCAGTCGTAATTCAAGATTTGAATTGGAGCAAATTATCTTCCTGAAGATAGAAGCATCCCGAGGATTTTTGATTAACTTTTAATTATTGAGAGGGTCTTGTCTTAGCAACGTAAGCATCTAAATAAAACACAACGTGAAAAGCCTTTGAGAAAATTTAAAGCATTCAGTAGTGATAAATCATATGTAAACTTGTAAACAGCAGGGTTGGTTTGCATTCTTTTTCTCAAGGGCCTAATATTCCAGGGACAAGAGAAATAATAATGCTAAAGAAATGTCTTTTTATGGTCTATTTGCATATACGGGACATTACAGAAAGGCAGTTATAAACTATCGTTGCAAAGATTTTCTCTTTAAATTGACTTTGTATGAATACTGTGACAATTTGGAGACTTAAGAAACATATTTATCACGTTACTGCCTTTGTAAGCTTTTCGTTTTATTAGCTTTCCACGGCCACCCCCATAGGGAAAGATTAAGTTTAGTCTTTTAGAATTCAGGATTCTGGATTGCACTTCCGTTTTAGCTTCCTGCTACATTATTATTCAAATATAAACATCCAGGACATTTACCATTACACGTTTTCTACAGTCTAGAGATTGTAGCATTTCTTTGGAATAAATGACTGAACTTAGAAGGATTCTAGAGATATATAAGTATCAACATGAAATTGATTTTCTTTCAATGTGCAAGAGTAGCAGAGCTTGAAGTCGGGAGTGTGGAGTTGGTGACCTCCGGGATTTTCTCTCTACTGTGTCCTTCCTAAATATTGATTTTTAACTCCCTTTCCACATCCTTTTCCATTCCCACTTTGACTAGATGTTGTAAACACCAGCCAGGGAAACTGTGCCTTGGGGTGAATCTTTACCTAAAATGTTTTTCCCTTAACATACAGTATGTATACTGGTGCTGGTGTATGCAGACAGTGTAAAATGTATTCACAGTCCCTGCATCTAGAGATTCAGAATTAATCAGTGGGAGGCATGTGGAGCTTCTGTGTCACATTGAGATATCAGCTGTCGTCACTTTCATTTCCCTGGCAGCACCTCAGGTAGTAAGCTAGAGCTGAATTATGCAGTGTAACCAGTCTTTTTTGTGTGTGTGTATGACCCTAGGGTTGCTATCAAGCAGTAAAGGTTTTTGCGACTTATGAAAGAATTGATTTCTAGTTCTCCTGAAGTCCTTTTTGTCCTTCCACACTCCGACAGAGAGCTCCTTTGTAGCTATCATGTTGTTTGCTTCTAACTAGAGAACCGGTTATTAAAGATCTAGGGCCTTACCTGTCCATATGTGTTATTTCAGCCATACTGAACACAAGTCCTACAAACTCGCTGTTCCAAAGGCTGGCAGCAGACTACTGCTTACAATCCAAGACTAAACATCTTATTGACATGCCTTACAGTTGTGTCTATGACACAGTGTCACACATGCACACAGAGGGTTAACATCTCACTGAATAAGTACTTTCGCTCTCCAGTATTTGGAAAGACATGGATGATGAATTCAGAGCTTATTAGTGATTTCTATGTTATTTGATGTTCATTGCTTTGTGTGTTTCTGGAATGGATAAACTGAAATTCTATGGCAAACCCATATTTGTTATCGCTGTCTGCAGTAAATCCTTGTGCACTGCAATGGGATCGACTGCCTGCACTCCATTAGCGTTATCCCCACTTACTGGAAAGTATCATCTGCTGAAATTAAATGTGACAAGCATTTGAAAGTCTGGATTGCACTCCCCCACCCAGATGGCACCCAGGTCATCCTTCGGTGATGAGCCACTGAAATGTTTCTTCTAATTCAGATGTTTTCCTAATAGTCCTGCAGGATGAGGTTAGCGTATATTTCTCTTAATTTACATATTTTTGCAGGAATCTAGCTAAGGTTGTCACGTTTCTCTGAATTGGTGACGAATGTTGATAGAACTCTATGAAAGTATTTTTATAAGCAGGCTGAATTGCATTTGATTTGATGGCCTCAGTCTGACACTGTTGATATCTTATAAATTGAGAAATCAGAAAAAATAATTTTGCATAGAAGGATACCGAGCTCTAACTGACTGTACTTTATGAGAGATTAAAATAGGAAATGTTGTTTAATATGTTATAGTTAGAAAGCTTTTTGTTTTGTAATCAAAAAAGTAATTCCAAGAGGCTGCTTTTCTTAAAGTCCCTCTGTTTATTTTAATTATTCAGAGTTCCCCCCAACCACTAAAAATGATAAGATGATAAATGAACATTTATTGAACCCTAACTCTAAGCCAGGCATTCTGTTAGGTACTTGAAATACTAAACTGATTAAGACACAGCACCTACTCTTGACAAACTCACAATCTAGCGGGAAGATTAGTATTTAAATGAATACTTGCTCTGGTGTGACAGGTATTATAATTGTAGAATTCACAGTGTACAGTAATGGCTCAAAGGAATAACACATTTTGCCTCAAAACTAAAGGTGATATATACAGAATGCAGGCAGAAAGTGGGGTGCATGGTTTATAAATAATTTAAAAACAATAATAAATCCAATTAAAAGTTGGACTCCTTTTTATTATCATCATATGCTGACAGTTCTAAACAGTGCCAGTGTTAAACCCTCCTCCCACTGAGATGGACTTCGAATGCCCTGCCCCTGGCAACCATTGGTGGTGATTGTATTGGGAGCAGCGAGGGGGTGGGGAGGTGGCCAAGGAAAGCTCCAGATGGCAGGATGACAAATTCTGGAAAAAGATGAGGAGTTTCTCAAGTAGGAAATATGGAAGGGCATTCCAGGAAGGCCCCCAGCACATATATAAAGGCATATTAAACAGCATACTTGACTGCAGTGCAGGGGGAAATAGAAGTTATTTTCAATAGATGGTGATGATCCATTAGATATCCATGTGGAAAAGCCATCAGTCTCAACTCCTATCTTGTAAGTGTATTCTACACCATAATCAATTCTAGGTAGCTTGCAGATCTAAATGTGAAATGTAAAACAATTAAAGTTTAGAGGAAAGTAGAAGGTGGTCATGATCTTTGTCTTTTAAACAGAACACAAAAGTCTCTAAAAGGAAAGATAAATGAGAACTTGGAGCATATTAAAATTATTTCTTTTTTACAAAAGATACTATTAGGAGAGTTAAAAAGCATCCCACAAAATGGGAAAAGATTTTCCCAATGCATATATGTGACTAAAGACTCATACCTAGCATGTATAAAGAACTCTTAAAATCAGGAAGGAAAGACATATAATTCAATAGGAAAAAGAACCAGGCAATAGACATGAAGAACCACTTTACAAGAGTGTATATCCAAATGGCCAGTAAACACATGAAAAGGCACTCAGCTGCATTAGTCATTAGGAAAATGCAAAATAAAACCATAACACGATACCACTGTACACCCACCAGCGCAGCCAAAATGGAGGAGGGGGAAAATGTTTTGGCAAGGATGTGGAGCAAATGGAAGGAAAGTTTCACGCTGTTTGTGGGCGTGTAAATTGGCACAAGAACGTTGGAAAATTGTTTGGTGGCACCTCCTGGACCTTCCTATATGCACAATTAATAACCTGGTGATTCCACACCTAGATATATACTCCACAGAAATGTCCCGTGTTTACCAAAGGACATATAAAGAATGTTCATAGCAGCACTCTTCACAGTAGATACTGGAAACTAACCAAATGTCCATGAACAGTAGACTGGAAAAATTCTCTGTATATTCATGTAGTAGATGACTATATGGCAGTGAGAATGAACAAATGACAACTGCACACAAAAATGTGGAGGAATCTTACAAACAACGCTGACCAAAAGACACACAAGAATAGTAGTCAAGACAAGCCTCTTAGATAGCCTCATCCACCAGAGGGCAGACAGCAGAAGCAAGAAGAACTACAATCCTGCAGAATGCGGAACAAAAACCACGTTCACAGAAAGATAGACAAGATGAAAGGCAGAAGGCTATGTACCAGACGAAGGAACAAGATAAAACCCCAGAAAAACAACTAAATGAACTGCAGATAGGCAACCTTCCAGAAAAAGAATTCAGAATAATGATAGTGAAGATGATCCAGGACCTTGGAAAAACAATGGAGGCAAAGATAGAGAAGATGCAAGAAATGTTTAACAAAGACATAGAAGAATTAAAGAACAAACAAACACAGATGAACAATACAATAAATGAAATGAAAACTACACTAGAAGGAATTAATAGCAGAATAACTGAGGCAGAAGAATGGATAAGTGACCTGGAAGACAGAATGGTGGAAGTCATCGCTAAAGAAAAAAGAATGAAAAGAAATGAAGACAGCCTAAGAGACCTCTGGGACAACATTAAACGCAACAGCATTTGTATTATAAGGGTCCCAGAAGGAGAAGAGCGAGAGAAAGGACCCAAGAAAATATTTTAAGAGATTATAGTATAAAACTTCCCTAACATAGGAAAGGAAATAGCCACCCAAGTCTACAAACAACAATGAAAACACGATGATCCAAAACCTATGGGATGCAGCAAAAGCAGTTCTAAGAGGGAAGTTTATAGCTATACAAGCCTACCTCAAGAGACAAGAAAAATCTCAAATAAATAATCTAACCTTACACCTACAGGAACTAGAGAAAGAATAACAAACAAAACCGAAAGTTAGCAGAAGGAAAGAAGTCATAAAGATCCGAGCAGAAATAAATGAAATAGAAACAAAGAAAGCAATAGCAAAGATCAAAATAACTAAAAGCTGGTTCTTTGAGAAGATAAACAAAATTGATAAACCATTAGCCAGACTCATCAAGAAAAAGAGGAGAGGACTCAAATCAATAAAATTAGAAATGAAAAAGGAGAAGTTACAACAGACACCGCAGAAATACAAAGCATCCTGAGAGACTACTACAAGCAGTGCTACGCCAATAAAATGGACAACCTGGAAGACATGGACAAATTCTTAGAAAGGTATAACCTTCCAAGAC